>NC_053492.1:72737654-72794689 GCF_905171775.1 Rana temporaria | reverse complement strand
ACACTGTCCAGCGAAGAAATTTCGATAACGATATCCATCGATGTCAATTGTGGAAAATGCCATCAGCGATGTCAATTGTGGATAATGCCGTCCAGCAATGAAAATTGTCGGTAATGCTGTCCAGCGGCAACTAATTGTCAATAACGCAGTCCAGCGATGTCCATAACACTGGCCAGCGATGTCAATTGTCGATAATGCCGCCCATCGATGAAAATTGTCGATAAACGCCGTCCAGCGATGTCCATAACATCATGTCCCAGCGATGACAATTTCGATAACGCTTTCCAGCGATGTCAATTGTCGATAATGCCCGTCCAGCGATGAAAATTGTGGATAATGCTGTCCAGCGATGTCCATAACACTATCCCAGCGATGAAAATTTCGGATAACGATATCAGCGATGTCAGTTGTCGATAATGCCGTCCCAGCGATGAAACAATGTCGATAATGCCATCCAACGATGTCCATAAACACTGACCAGCGATGAAAATTGCGATAACGCTTTCCAGCGATGTTAATTGTCGATAATGCCCGTCCCAGCGATGAAAATTGTCGATATGCTGTCCAGCGATGTCCCATAACACTGTCCAGCGATGAAAATTTAGATAACGCTTTCCAGCGATGTCAATTGTCGATAATGCCGTCCAGTGATGAAAATTGTCAATAACGCAGTCCAGCGATGTCCATAACACTGTCCAGCGATGAAAATTTTGATAACGCTTTCCAGCGATGTCAATTGTCGATAATGCCGTCCAGCGATGAAAATAGTCGATAATCATGTCCAGCAATGAAAATTTCGATAACGATTTCCAGCGATGTCAATTGTCGATAATGCCATCCAGCGATGTCCATAACACTGTCCAGCGATGAAAATTTCGATAACGCTTACCAGCGATGTCAATTGTTGACAATGCCGTCCACGATGAAAATTGTCAATAACGCATCCAGCGATGTCCATAACACTATCCAGCGATGAAAATTTTGATAACGATATCCAGTGATGTCAATTGTCGATAATGCCGTCCAGCGATGAAAAATGTCGATAATGCCATCCAGCGATGTCAATTGTCGATAATGCCGCCCTGCGATGAAAATTGTCGACAACGCCGTCCAGCAATGAAAATTGTCGATAATACTGTCCAGCGATGTCCATAACACTGTCCAGCGATGAAAATTTCGATAACGCTTTCCAGCGATGTCAATTGTCGATAATGCCGTCCAGCGATGTCCATAACACTATCCAGCGATGAAAATTTCGATAACGATATCCAGCGATGTCAATTGTCGATAATGCCGTCCAGCGATGAAAATTGTCGATAACGCCGTCCAACAATGAAAATTGTCGATAACGCCATCCAGCGATGTCCATAACATTATCCAGCGATGAAAATTTCAATAACGCTTTCCAGCGATGTCAATTGTCGATAATGCCGTCCAGCGATGAAAATTGTCGATAATGCTGTCCAGCGATGTCCATAACACTGTCCAGCGATGAAAATTTCGAATAACGCTTTCCAGCAATGTCAATTGTCGATAATGCCGTCCAGCAATGAAAATTGTCGAAAATGCTGTCCAGCGGCAAAAATTGTCAATAACGCAGTCCAGCGATGTCCATAACACTGTCCAGCGACGAAAATTTTGATAACGATTTCCAGCAATGTCAATTGTCGATAATGCCGTCCAGCGATAAAAAATTGTCGATAATGCTGTCCAGCGATGTCCATAACACTGTCCAGCGATGACAATTTCGATAACGCTTTCCAGCAATGTCAATTGTCGATAATGCCGTCCAGCGATGAAAATTGTCGATAACGCCATCCAGCGATGTCCATAACACTATCCAGCGATGAAAATTTCGATAACGCTTTCCAGCGATGTCAATTGTCGATAATGCCGTCCAGCGATGAAAATTGTCGATAATGCCGTCCAGCGATGAAAAATGTAGATAATGCCATCCAGCGATGTCCATAACACTGACCAGCGATGAAAATTTAGATAACGCTTTCCAGCGATTGTCAATTGTCGATAATGCCGTCCAGCGATGAAAATTGTCAATAACGCAGTCCAGCGATGTCCATAACACTGTCCAGCGATGAAAATTTTGATAACGCTTTCCAGCGATGTCAATTGTCGATAATGCCGTCCAGCGATGAAAACAGTCGATAATGCCGTCCAGCAATGAAAAATTTCGATAACGATTTCCAGCGATGTCCATAACACTGTCCAGCAATGAAAATTTTGATAACGCTTTCCAGTGATGTCAATTGTCGATAATGCCGTCCAGCGATGAAAAATGTCGATAATGCCATCCAGCGATGTCAATTGTCGATAATGCCGCCTGCGATGAAACTTGTCGATAACGCCGTCCAGCAATGAAAATTGTCGATAATACTGTCCAGCGATGTCCATAACACTTTCCAGCGATGAAAATTTCGATAACGCTTTCCAGCATGTCAATTGTCCGATAATGCCGTCCAGCGATTGAAAATTGTCGATAACGCCATCCAGCGATGTCCATACACTATCCAGCGATGAAAATTTCGATAACGATATCCAGCAATGTCAATTGTCGATAATGCCGTCCAGCGATGAAAATTGTCGATACGCCGTCCAGCGATGAAAAATTGTCGATAACGCCGTCCAACAATTAAAATTGTCGATAACGCCATCCAGCGATGTCCATAACACTATCCAGCGATGAACATTTCGATAACGATATCCAGCAATGTCAATTGTCTATAATTGCCGTCCAGCGATGAAAATTTCGATAATGTCGTCCAGCAATGAAAATTGTCGATAACGCCATCCAGCGATGTCCATAACACTGTCCAGCGATGAAAATTTCGATAGTGATGTCAATTGTGGATAATGCCGTCCAGCGATGAAAATTGTGGATAATGATGTCCATAACACTGTCCAGCGATGAAAATTTCGATAACGCTTTCCAGCGATGTCAATTGTCGATAATGCCGTCCAGCGATGAAAATTGTCGATAACGCCATCCAGCAATGTCCATAACACTGTCCAGTGATGACAATTTAGATAACGCTTTCCAGCGATGTCAATTGTCGATAATGCCATCCAGCGAATAAAATTACGGATAACGCCGTCCAACAATGAAAATTGTCGATAACGCCATCCAGCGATGTCCATAACACTATCCAGCGATGAAAATTTCGATAACGATATCCAGCGATGTCAATTGTAGTCAGAGCCTTCGAGTATGAACTATGATCACCCTAACAACCAAGGCCTGAGGTGTGCCTTGGCCTAGCTGGTCGGTATGCCTGAGAAGAGGGCATACCCTGAATGTAAGAATAAGAAAATGTACAAAGAGTAATGTATGTATGAATGCTGGGGGAACGGGTGGGTGGGAAGCCTGAAATGGCGCCAACACCGGACCCGACGTGGGAGGAGGCTTTAAGTACTCAGCAGACTCCTCCCACAAATACAGGCTAGCCTTCGGCCAGCCTTTGCACTTGTAGTCAGAGCCTTCGAGTATGAACTATGATCACCCTAACAACCAAGGCCTGAGGTGTGCCTTGGCCTAGCTGGTCGGTATGCCTGAGAAGAGGGCAAAAGACACATGTATAGGTGAAAAAGGGGGTAGAGAACAATCCGTCCAGTGGAGTAGCGTGCGCCTGGAAGGCAACCGTATACGTATCCGGTACGTATCTGCTATGACAGGAGAAACCCACCGACCCATGACTTGTGACAGAAGGAACCCCCTATAGAACCTGCGAAACCGCTCAGAACTCAATGACCCATGAAAAATGGATCGAGCCTGATGCTGAGACAACCCGCCATGAGGAATGAACTGCTTGTGACAAGAGGATGCATGGGGGAAATGGAGCAAGGGCCAAGCGGATTGAAATCCTTCAACGGACACTACCCACGCTGATGAGGGGAAGTGAGAGGGTAAGTTGCAAAAAAAGGACAACAGGCAGGAGACTAAGTGTCAGCTACCTGGAGAAGGTGGATAAGGCCACTACACTAGGTAATAGAATCATGGCACATGGGAACCAAGCCAGACTCTCAAACTTAGGAACATAAACTAGCAAACAGGACAACAGACCACCAGACATGCAACAACCACCACCCCCTCGGCACCTACCCAAGTACGAGAACATGAGCAGAAACGTCAAGACCACTGCGCGTGAATGAACCTGAAGACAGCCCCCCCATCCTTGTGTGATTGGTAAATGAGCCCGAGTAACCTGCAGCGCAGACACAGGCAATTAACTGAACACTCAGGGCTAGTGTACCCACGGAGCGTGGTGGGTAGTCGTATAGGTGTAAGAATGAACGTGCATCGTATGACGTATGGTATACAGGCGAGAATATTGTGGTCAACAATCATTAAAAACGAAACCTCAGCCCGTATGGATCTGTAGACGTGACAGATCCCGAGATGCGAATACTAGCTAACTAACCCAGGTGCAACATGACAAAGTACAATGAGACATGATAACCAACGAATGACAACCACACCATGACAGACAGACGCTATGACCGACATGCTGGACAGAAATGACAGAAACGTAGAGACTGGGGCAGAAATGACAGAAACGCAGAGACTGGGGCGCTGGCCAGAAACGCAGAGCCTGGAACGCTGGGCCAGAAACGCAGAGACTGGAACGCTGGGCCGCAGAGCCAGAAATGCTGGGGAAGAAACACACAGAGAGAGAGAGAGAGTCATAACAGAGATGGGCATCAAGCCCAAGCTAAGGAAACACAACTAAAAAGACAACAGAACACCAGACCTGAACAAACACCCCTCTGTGCCTACCTAAGTATGAGAATATGAACAGAACGTTGAGACCACTGTGCGTGAATGAACATGATGACAGCCCCCAACCCTAATGTGTTAAGTGAGTCTGAGTAAGCTGCAGCATTTGTACTGAACACTCAGGGCTAGTGTACTCACGGACCGTGGTGGGTAATCGGACAGGTGTAACGAATGAACGTGCATCGTATGACGTATGGTATACGGGCGAGAAGATTGTGATCTACAATCATGAGAACGAAACCTCAGCCCGTATGGATCTGTAGACGTGACAGATGCTGAGATGTGAGCACTAGCTAACCAACCCAGGTGCAACGTGGACAAGTACAATGAGACATGGTAACCACAAAGAAGACAACGCTATGACGGACAAACACTGACAGACATCATGGGGCAGAACGCTATGACAGAAATCGCAGGGCAGAAACGCAATGACAGAAATCGTGGGGCAGAAATGCTACGCCAGAAATCGTGGGGCAGAACGCTATGCCAGAAATCATGGGGCAGAAATCGTGGGGCAGAACGCTATGCCAGAAATCGTGGGGCAGAAATGCTGTGCCAGAAATCGTGGGCCGGAAATGGTATGACAGATAACGTGGACAGAAATGGTATGAGAGAAATGCTGAGCCTGACACGTCGAGGCCGAAATACCATGACAGGAAACCTGGGGCAGAAAGGTATGAGAGAAATGCTGAGTCTGAAAGGCTGAGCCTGTGATGCTGAGGCGGAAATGCGATGACAGAACCCTGGGGCAGAACACTAAGGGAGAAACGCAAAGACAGAATCCTGGGCAGACGGAAATGCTATGACGGAAACGCTAAGACTGAATCGCTGAGGCAGAAAATGTAATGACAGAACGCTGAGACTGAAACACAATGACAGAATCCTGGGGAAGTCAATGCTGACTGGACCATTGAGGCAGAAATGCACAGACAGAAACCTGGGGCAGAAACGCTATGACAGAATGCTGAGACTGAAAATGCAATGACAGAAACAAACGCTTATGAGAAAAGCTGAGACTGAAACTGCAAAGACAGAAACCTGGGGCAGCAACGCTATGACAGAATGCTGCGATAGAAAACCAGACAACCCCCCTACCCCCCCCCCCCCCACCAGGAGCTGTGACGGAAACCCCTGGGGAAAACACGCAGGGACAGAAACGCTATGACAGAAACGCAGGGACAGAATGCTATGACAGAACGCAGGGACAGAACGCTATGACAGAATCGCTATGACAGAAACGCAGGGACAGAATGCTATGACAGAACCGCAGGGACAGAACGCTATGACAGAAACGCAGGGACAGAATGCTATGACAGAACCGCAGGGACAGAACGCTATGACAGAATCGCAGGGGCAGAACACTATGACAGAAACGCAGGGGCAGAACGCTATGACAGAAACGCAGGGGCAGAACGCTATGACAGAAACGCAGGGGCAGAACGCTATGACAGAAACGCAGGGACAGAACGCTATGACAGAAACGCAGGGACAGAACGCTATGACAGAATCGCAGGGACAGAAAGCTATGACAGAATCGCAGGGGCAGAACGCTATGACAGAAACGCAGGGACAGAACGCTATGATAGAATCGCAGGGACAGAACGCTATGATAGAATCGCAGGGACAGAACGCTATGACAGAATCGCAGGGGCAGAACGTTAATGACAGAAACACAGGGGCAGAACGCTATGACAGAATCGCAGGGACAGAACGCTATGACAGAATCGCAGGGACAGAACGCTATGACAGAATCGCAGGGACAGAACGCTATGACAGAATCGCAGGGGCAGAACACTATGACAGAATCGCAGGGACAGAACGCTATGACAGAATCGCAGGGAAAGAACGCTATGACAGAATCGCAGGGACAGAACGCTATGACAGAAACGCAGGGGCAGAACGCTATGACAGAATCGCAGGGACAGAACGCTGACAGAATCGCAGGGACAGAACGCTATGACAGAATCGCAGGGACAGAACGCTATGACAGAATCGCCGGGACAGAACGCTATGACAGGAACGCAGGGGCAGAATGCTAAGAAAAATGCATCGGCTGGAAACGTGGCACGACAGAACGCAGTGACAGGACGCTAGGAAAATTGCAGCAAGTGTGAACTGCCCATGCAACCTGTGGGAGACTAGCCCAAACCCCCCCCCCATGCCCCCACCCTGCCGGAAGGAACACAGGGATGGCAGGGAGCAGTGGACGGCGCTGGATGGCCAGACGACCTCCTCTCTCTCCAGCGGCAGCACCGCGGGAAGCGGCTCCCTGATGCACTGGAGAGAGAGGCCCTGATGCACTGGAGAGAGAGGGTGGGTGGAGGATGGACAGACGGATGGCCTTCCCGCTCCCCCCCCCCGCATGAGCGCCGGGAGAAGCAGGCGGGCGGCGGCCCCCACGATGCAGGAGAACCCAGGGATGAAGGGGGTTGGGCAGGGGGTCCCCCATGGTGCCCGGAAGAGGAACATCCTGCTGTGGCCAAACAGCCTCTCTGTCTGGAAAGGGTGGATGGATGGACAGAGCTCCAGCGGCAGCACCGTGGGAAGCGGGTGGGCGGTTCCCTGATGCACTGGAGTGGTGGAGGATGACCGGACGGCCTTCCCGCAGCCCCCCGGCATTAGCGCCGGGAGAAGCGGGCGGGCGGCCCCCACGATGCTGGTGAAACCCAGGGATGGAGGGGGGGTGGGCAGGAGGTCCCCCATTGTGCCCAGGAGAGGAAGACCTTGCTGCCGCCAAACCACCGCACTGTCTGGAACCGGAAGTGACGTCCGCCGGCCGGTTCAAACGCCTGAAATGGCGCCAACACCGGACCCGACGTGGTAGGAGGCTTTAAGTACTCAGCAGACTCCTCCCACAAATACAGGCTAGCCTTCTACCAGCCTTTGCACTTGTCGATAATGCCGTCCAGCGGCAAAAATTGTCAATAACGCAGTCCAGCGATGTCCATAACACTGTCCAGCGATGAAAATTTCCATAACGCTTTCCAGCGATGTCAATTGTCGATAATGCCGCCCAGCGATGAAAATTGTCGATAACGCCGTCCAGCGATGAAAATTTTCATAACGCTTTCCAGCAATGTCTATTGTCGATAATGCCGCCCTGCGATGAAAATTGTCGATAATGCTGTCCAGCGATGTCCATAACACTGTCCAGCGATGAAAATTTCGATAACGCTTTCCAGCAATGTCAATTGTCCATAATGCCGTCCAGCGATGAAAATTGTGGATAATGCTGTCCAGCGACGTCCATAACACTGTCCAGCGATGAAAATTTCGATAACGCTTTCCAGCAATGTTAATTGTCGATAATGCCGTCCAGCGATGAAAATTGTCGATAATGCCGTCCAGCGATGTCCATAACACATCCAGCGATGAAAATTTCGATAACGATATCCAGCGATGTCAATTGTCGATAATGCCGTCCAGCGATGAAAATTGTCGATAATGCCGTCCAGCGATGAAAATTGTCGATAACGCCATCCGGCGATGTCCATAACACTATCCAGCGATGAAAATTTCGATAACGATATCCAGCGATGTCAATTGTCGATAATGCCATCCAGCGATGTCCATAACACTGACCAGCGATGAAAATTTCGATAACGCTTTCCAGCGATGTCAATTGTCGATAATGCCTTCCAGCGATGAAAATTGTCGATAATGCTGTCCAGCGGCAAAAATTGTCAATAACGCAGTCCAGCGATGTCCATAACACTGTCCAGCGATGAAAATTTCGATAACGCTTTCCAGCGATGTCAATTGTCGATAATGCCGTCCAGCGATGAAAATTGTCGATAACGCCGCCCAGCGTTGAAAATTGTCGATAATGCTGTCCAGCGATGTCCATAACACTATCCAGCGATGAAAATTTCGATAACGCTTTCCAGCGATGTCAATTGTCGATAATGCCGTCCAGCGATGAAAATTGTCGATAACGCCGTCCAACAATGAAAATTGTCGATAACGCCATCCAGCGATGTCCATAACACTATCCACTGATGAAAATTTCGATAACGCTTTCCAGCGATGTCAATTGTCGATAATGCCGTCCAGCGATGAAAATTGTCGATAATGCTGTCCAGCGATGTCTATAACACTGTCCAGCGATGAAAATTTCGATAACGCTTTCCAGCGATGTCAATTGTCGATAATGCCGTCCAGCGATGAAAATTGTCGATAATGCTGTCCAGCGATGTCCATAACACTGTCCAGCGATGAAAATTTCGATAACGCTTTCCAGCAATGTCAATTGTCGATAATGCCGTCCAGCGATGAAAATTGTCGAAAATGCTGTCCAGCGGCAAAAATTGTCAATAACGCAGTCCAGCGATGTCCATAACACTGTCCAGCGATGAAAATTTCGATAACGCTTTCCAGCGATGTCAATTGTCGATAATGCCGTCCAGCGATAAAAAATTGTCGATAATGCTGTCCAGCGATGTCCATAACACTGTCCAGTGTTGAAACTTGTCGATAACGCCATCCAGCAAAGAAAATTGTCAATAACGCTGTCCAGCAATGAAAATTGTCGATAACGCCATCCAGCAATGTCCATAACACTGTCCAGCGATGTAAATTGTCGATAATGCCGTCCAGCGATGAAAATTGTCGATAACGCCATCCAGCGATGTCCATAACACTATCCAGCGATGAAAATTTCGATAACGCTTTCCAGCAATGTCAATTGTCGATAATGCCGTCCAGCGATGAAAATTGTCGATAATGCCGTCCAGCGATGAAAATTGTCGATAATGCCGTCCAGCGATGAAAATTGTCGATAATGCCATCCAGCGATGTCCATAACACTGACCAGCGATAAAAATTTCGATAACGATTTTCAGCGATGTCAATTTTCGATAATGCCGTCCAGCGATGAAAATTGTCGATAATGCTGTCCAGCGATGTCAATTGTCGATAATGCCGTCCATCGATGAAAATTGTCGATTACGCCGCCCAGCGATGAAAATTTTGATAACGCTTTCCAGCGATGTCAATTGTCGATAATGCCGCCCTGCGATGAAAATTGTCGATAACGCCGTCCAGCAATGAAAATTGTCGATAATACTGTCCAGCGATGTCCATAACACTTTCCAGCGATGAAAATTTCGATAACGCTTTCCAGCGATGTCAATTGTCGATAATGCCGTCCAGCGATGAAAATTGTCGATAACGCCGTCCAGCGATGAAAATTGTCAATAACGCAGTCCAGCGATGTCCATAACACTGTCCAGCGATGAAAATTTCGATAACGCTTTCCAGCGATGTCAATTGTCGATAATGCCGTCCAGCGATGAAAAGTGTCGATAATGCTGTCCAACAATGAAAATTGTCAATAACGCCATCCAGCGATGTCCATAACACTATCCAGCGATGAAAATTTTGATAACGATATCCAGTGATGTCAATTGTCGATAATGCCGTCCAGCGATGAAAATGTCGATAATGCCATCCAGCGATGTCAATTGTCGATAATGCCGCCCTGCGATGAAAATTGTCGATAATACTGTCCAGCGATGTCCATAACACTGTCCAGCGATGAAAATTTCGATAACGATTTTCAGCGATATCAATTGTCGATAATGCCGTCCAGCGATGAAAATTGTCGATAATGCTGTCCAGCGGCAAAAATTGTCAATAACGCAGTCCAGCGATGAAAATTTCGAAAACCATTTTCCAGCGATGTCAATTGTCGATAATGCCGTCCAGCGATGAAAATTGTCGATAATGCTGTCCAGCGATGTCCATAACACTGTCCAGCGATGAAAATTTCGATAACGATTTCCAGCGATGTCAATTGTCGATAATGCCATCCAGCGATGAAAATTGTCGAAAATGCTGTCCAGCGGCAAAAATTGTCAATAACGCAGTCCAGCGATGTCCATAACACTGTCCAGCGACGAAAATTTCGATAACGATATCCAGCGATGTCAATAGTCGATAATGCCGTCCAGCGATGAAAATTGTCGATAATGCTGTCCAGCGATGTCAATTGTCGATAATGCCGTCCAGCGATAAAAAATGTCGATAATGCCATCCAGCGATGTCAATTGTCGATAAAGCCGCCCTGCGATGAAAATTGTCGATAACGCCGTCCAGCAATGAAAATTGTCGATAATACTGTCCAGCGATGTCCATAACACTGTCCAGCGATGAAAATTTCGATAACGCTTTCCAGCTATGTCAATTGTCGATAATGCCGTCCAGCGATGAAAATTGTCGATAACGCCGCCCAGCGATGACAATTGTCGATTAGGCCGCCCAGCGATGAAAATTTTGATAACGCTTTCCAGCGATGTCAATTGTCGATAATGCCGCCCTGCGATGAAAATTCTCGATAACGCCGTCCAGCAATGAAAATTGTCGATAATACTGTCCAGCGATGTCCATAACACTTTCCAGCGATGAAAATGTCGATAACGCTTTCCAGCAATGTCAATTGTCGATAATGCTGTCCAGCGATGAAAATTGTGGATAACGCCATCCAGCGATGTCCATAACACTATCCAGCGATGAAAATTTCGATAACGATATCCAGCGATGTCAATTGTCGATAATGCCGTCCAGCGATGAAAATTGTTGATAATGCCGTCCAGCGATGAAAATTGTCGATAACGCCGTCCAACAATTAAAATTGTCGATAACGCCATCCAGCGATGTCCATAACACTATCCAGCGATGAAAATTTCGATAACGATTACCAGCGATGTCAATTGTCGATAATGCCGCCCAGCGATGAAAATTGTCGATAATGCTGTCCAGCGGCAAAAATTGTCAATAACGCAGTCCAGCGATGTCCATAACACTGTCCAGCGATGAAAATTTCGATAACGCTTTCCAGCGATGTCAATTGTCGATAATGCCGTCCAGCGATGAAAATTGTCGATAACGCCATCCAGCGATGTCCATAACACTATCCAGCGATGAACATTTCGATAACGATATCCAGCGATGTCAATTGTCTATAATGCCGTCCAGCGATGAAAATTGTCGATAATACCGTCCAGCAATGAAAATTGTCGATAACGCCATCCAGCGATGTCCATAACACTGTCCAGCGATGAAAATTTCGATAGTGATGTCAATTGTGGATAATGCCGTCCAGCGATGAAAATTGTGGATAATGATGTCCATAACAATGTCCAGCGATGAAAATTTCGATAACGCTTTCCAGCGATGTCAATTGTCGATAATGCCGTCCAGCGATGAAAATTGTCGATAACGCCATACAGCAATGTCCATAACACTGTCCAGTGATGACAATTTCGATAACGCTTTCCAGCGATGTCAATTGTCGATAATGCCGTCCAGCGAATAAAATTACGGATAACGTCGTCCAACAATGAAAATTGTCGATAACGCCATCCAGCGATGTCCATAACACTATCTAGCGATGAAAATTTCGATAACGATTTCCAGCGATGTCAATTGTCGATAATGCCGTCCAGCGATGAAAATTGTCGAAAATGCTGTCCAGCGGCAAAAATTGTCAATAACGCAGTCCAGCGATGTCCATAACACTGTCCAGCGACGAAAATTTCGATAACGCTTTCCAGCGATGTCAATTGTCGATAATGCCGTCCAGCGATGAAAATTGTCTCGATAATGCTGTCCAGCGATGTCCATAACACCGTCCAGCGATGAAAATTTCGATAACGCTTTCCAGCGATGTCAATTGTCGATAATGCCGTCCAGCGATGAAAATTGTCTCGATAATGCTGTCCAGCGATGTCCATAACACTGTCCAGCGACGAAAATTTCGATAACGCTTTCCAGCGATGTCAATTGTCGATAATGCCGTCCAGCGATGAAAATTGTCTCGATAATGCTGTCCAGCGATGTCCATAACACTGTCCAGCGATGAAAATTTCGATAACGCTTTCCAGCGATGTCAATTGTCGATAATGCCGTCCAGCGATGAAAATTGTCGATAATGCCGTCCAGCGATGAAAATTGTCGATAACGCCGTCCAATAATGAAAATTGTCGATAACGCCATCCAGCGATGTCCATAACACTGTCCAGCGATGAAAATTTCTATAGCGCTTTCCAGCGATGTCAATTGTCGATAATGCCGTCCAGCGATGAAAATTGTCGATAACGCCATCCAGCGATGTCCATAACACTGTCCAGCAATGAAAATTTCGATAACGATTTTCAGCGATGTCAATTGTCGATAATGCCGTCCAGCGATGAAAATTGTCGATAATGCTGTCCAGCGGCAAAAATTGTCAATAACGCAGTCCAGCGATGTCCATAACACTGTCCAGCGATGAAAATTTCGATAACGCTTTCCAGCGATGTCAATTGTCAATAATGCCGTCCAGCGATGAAAATTGTTGATAATGCCGTCCAGCGATGAAAATTGTCGATAACGCCGTCCAACAATTAAAATTGTCGATAACGCCATCCAGCGATGTCCATAACACTATCCAGCGATGAAAATTTCGATAACGATTACCAGCGATGTCAATTGTCGATAATGCCGCCCAGCGATGAAAATTGTCGATAACGCCGTCCAGCGATGAAAATTTTCATAACGCTTTCCAGAAATGTCAATTGTCGATAATGCCGTCCAGCGATGTCCATAACACTGTCCAGCGATGACAATTTCGATAACGCTTTCCAGCGATGTCAATTGTCGATAATGCCGTCCAGCGATGAAAATTGTGGATAATGCTGTCCAGCGATGTCCATAACACTATCCAGCGATGAAAATTTCGATAACGATATCCAGCGATGTCAATTGTCGATAATGCCGTCCAACGATGTCCATAACACTGACCAGCGATGAAAATTTCGATAACGCTTTCCAGCGATGTCAATTGTCGATAATGCCGCCCAGCGATGAAAATTGACGATAAAGCTGTACAGCGGCAAAAATTGTCAATAACGCAGTCCAGCGATGTCCATAACACTGTTCAGCGATGAAAATTTCGATAACGCTTTCCAGCGATGTCAATTGTCGATAATGCCGTCCAGCGATGAAAATTGTCGATAATGCTGTCCAGCGATGTCCATAACACTGTCCAGCGATCAAAATTTCGATAACGCTTTCCAGCGATGTCAATTGTCGATAATGCCGCCCTGCGATGAAAATTGTCGATAACGCCGTCCAGCAATGAAAATTGTCGATAATGCTGTCCAGTGATGTCCATAACACTGTCCAGCGATGAAAATTTCGATAACGCTTTCCAGCGATGAAAATTGTCGATAATGCCGTCCAGCGATGAAAATTGTCGATAACGCCATCCAGCGATGTCCATAACACTATCCAGCGATGAAAATTTCGATAATGATATCCAGCGATGTCAATTGTCGATAATGCCGTCCAGCGATGAAAAATGTCGATAACGCCATCCAGCGATGTCCATAACACTGACCAGCGATGAAAATTTCGATAACGCTTTCCAGAGATGTCAATTGTCGATAATGCCGTCCAGCGATGAAAATTGTCGATAACGCCATCCAGCGATGTCCATAACACTGTCCAGCGATGAAAATTTCGATAACGATATCCAGCAATGTCAATTGTCGATAATGCCGTCCAGCGATGAAAATTGTCGATAACGCCATCCAGCGATGTCCATAACACTATCCAGCGATGAAAATTTCGATAACGATATCCAGCGATGTCAATTGTCGATAATGCCGTCCAGCGATGAAAAATGTCGATAATGCCATCCAGCGATGTCCATAACACTGACCAGCGATGAAAATTTCGATAACGATTTTCAGCGATGTCAATTGTCGATAATGCTGTCCAGCGGCAAAAATTGTCAATAACGCAGTCCAGCGATGTCCATAACACTGTCCAGCGATGAAAATTTCGATAACGCTTTCCAGCGATGTCAATTGTCGATAATGCCGCCCAGCGATGAAAATTGTCGATAACGCCGTCCAGCGATGAAAATTTTCATAAGGCTTTCCAGCAATGTCAATTGTCGATAATGCCGTTCTGCGATGAAAATTGTCGATAATGCTGTCCAGCGATGTCCATAACGATATCCAGCGATGACAATTTCGATAACGCTTTCCAGCGATGTCAATTGTCGATAATGCCGTCCAGCGATGAAAAATGTTGATAATGCCACCCAGCGATGTCCATAACACTGACCAGCAATGAAAAATTCGATAACGCTTTCCAGCGATGTCGATTGTCGATAATGCCGCCCAGCGATGAAAATTGACGATAATGCTGTCCAGCGGCAAAAATTGTCAATAACGCAGTCCAGCGATGTCCATAACACTGTCCAGCGATGAAAATTTCGATAACGCTTTCCAGCGATATCAATTGTCAATAATGCCGTCCAGCGATGAAAATTGTGGATAATGCTGTCCAGCGATGTCCATAACACTGTCCAGCGAAGAAAATTTCGATAATGCTTTCCAGCAATGTCAATTGTCGATAATGCCGTCCAGCGATGAAAATTGTCGATAACGCCATCCAGCGATGTCCATAACACTATCCAGCGATGAAAATTTCGATAACGATATCCAGCGATGTCAATTGTCGATAATGCCGTCCAGCGGTGACAATTGTCGATAACGCCGTCCAACAATGAAAATTGTCGATAACGCCATCCAGCGATGTCCATAACACTATCCAGCGATGAAAATTTCGATAACGATATCCAGCTATGTCAATTGTCGATAATGCCATCCAGCGATGAAAAATGTCGATAATGCTGTCCAGCGACGTCCTTAACACTGTCTGTGACGAGATCCTTTCTCGCCCAGGTCCTGCTCTCCCGACACTCCTCTGCTACCAGTGAGTCAGCTTGCAGATTGCAACGTCTGATGGTCCAGTCATCCAAGGTTCCGGGGTCCGAACTACAGCTATGTGCCGTTCAGATCCATTAAGAACAAACAACAGGCAGGCTGTATGTAAGTTCAAACAGGACTCTCTATTTTCAAGTACACAGCACACTTTTATACAGAATTTTGGAACATCCCACTCCCAACAACCGCTTTCCTATTGGTCAATTGTAAAGTATGCAGTCTTCACTCAGGTCCTCCTTGACCATGCAAATGAGGACTTGAAATAGTCAACAGGGATTGATCCAATAGCTTGGATAGAAAGACTTGTGTATTGAGACAGAAGCCCCAGGGGGTAATCAATGTACACAATAACCCGGTATACTTAATTACTACCTCTGAGAGGTTACATTCCTTTTAGACAATAGAATGCTAATTCAATACAGCTGACAGGCTTCTGACCTTTAGAACAATACAAAGTCCCTTAGCGTAAACACATACATCTTCAAACATACATAATAGATTCAATTAACCTTCAATCCCCAATTCTAGCCAGACGGACTGGCTCCGACACCCGATCTTAACCTGCAGAACACAATAAAAGGTATTTCACAAGCTGGTTCCACTTAGCATTTCAAAAGCCGCTGTCCTTGCATTGAATGTCCCTCTCCTGTGTAACAGATGTCAAGTAGAAACACTTTAATATCTCAAGATCCATGACACTGTCCAGCGAAGAAAATTTCGATAACGCTTTCCAGCAATGTCAATTGTCGATAATGCCGTCCAGCGATGAAAATTGTCGATAATGCCATCCAGCGATGACCATAACACTGACCAGCGATGAAAATTTCGATAACGATTTTCAGCGATGTCAATTGTCGATAATGCCGTCCAGCGATGAAAATTGTCGATAATGCTGTCCAGTGGCAAGAATTGTCAATAACGCAGTCCAGCGATGTCCATAACACTGTCCAGCGATGAAAATTTCGATAACGCTTTCCAGCGATGTCAATTGTCGATAATGCCGTCCAGCGATGAAAATTGTCGATAATGCTGTCCAGCGGCAAAAATTGTCAATAACGCAGTCCAGCGATGTCCATAACACTGTCCAGCTATGAAAATTTCGATAACGCTTTCCAGCGATGTCAATTGTCGATAATGCTGTGCAGCGATTTCCATAACGCTTACCAGCGATGAAAATTTTGATAACGCTTTCCAGCGATGTCAATTGTCGATAATGCCGCCCTGCGATGAAAATTGTCGATAACGCCGTCCAGCAATGAAAATTGTCGATAATACTGTCCAGCGATGTCCATAACACTTTCCAGCGATGAAAATGTCGATAACGCTTTCCAGCAATGTCAATTGTCGATAATGCTGTCCAGCGATGAAAATTGTGGATAACGCCATCCAGCGATGTCCATAACACTATCCAGCGATGAAAATTTCGATAACGATATCCAGCGATGTCAATTGTCGATAATGCCGTCCAGCGATGAAAATTGTTGATAATGCCGTCCAGCGATGAAAATTGTCGATAACGCCGTCCAACAATTAAAATTGTCGATAACGCCATCCAGCGATGTCCATAACACTATCCAGCGATGAAAATTTCGATAACGATTACCAGCGATGTCAATTGTCGATAATGCCGCCCAGCGATGAAAATTGTCGATAATGCTGTCCAGCGGCAAAAATTGTCAATAACGCAGTCCAGCGATGTCCATAGCACTGTCCAGCGATGAAAATTTCGATAACGCTTTCCAGCGATGTCAATTGTCGATAATGCCGTCCAGCGATGAAAATTGTGGATAATGCTGTCCAGCGATGTCCATAACACTATCCAGCGATGAAAATTTCGATAACGATATCCAGCGATGTCAATTGTCGATAATGCCGTCCAGCGATGAAAAATGTCGATAATGCCATCCAACGATGTCCATAACACTGACCAGCGATGACAATTTCGATAACGCTTTCCAGCGATGTCGATTGTCGATAATGCCGCCCAGCGATGAAAATTGACGATAAAGCTGTACAGCGGCAAAAATTGTCAATAACGCAGTCCAGCGATGTCCATAACACTGTTCAGCGATGAAAATTTCGATAACGCTTTCCAGCGATGTCAATTGTCGATAATGCCGCCCAGCGATGAAAATTGTCGATAACGCCGTCCAGCGATGAAAATTTTCATAAGGCTTTCCAGCAATGTCAATTGTCGATAATGCCGTTCTGCGATGAAAATTGTCGATAATGCTGTCCAGCGATGTCCATAACGATATCCAGCGATGACAATTTCGATAACGCTTTCCAGCGATGTCAATTGTCGATAATGCCGTCCAGCGATGAAAAATGTTGATAATGCCACCCAGCGATGTCCATAACACTGACCAGCAATGAAAAATTCGATAACGCTTTCCAGCGATGTCGATTGTCGATAATGCCGCCCAGCGATGAAAATTGACGATAATGCTGTCCAGCGGCAAAAATTGTCAATAACGCAGTCCAGCGATGTCCATAACACTGTCCAGCGATGAAAATTTCGATAACGCTTTCCAGCGATATCAATTGTCAATAATGCCGTCCAGCGATGAAAATTGTGGATAATGCTGTCCAGCGATGTCCATAACACTGTCCAGCGAAGAAAATTTCGATAATGCTTTCCAGCAATGTCAATTGTCGATAATGCCGTCCAGCGATGAAAATTGTCGATAACGCCATCCAGCGATGTCCATAACACTATCCAGCGATGAAAATTTCGATGACGATATCCAGCGATGTCAATTGTCGATAATGCCGTCCAGCGGTGACAATTGTCGATAACGCCGTCCAACAATGAAAATTGTCGATAACGCCATCCAGCGATGTCCATAACACTATCCAGCGATGAAAATTTCGATAACGATATCCAGCTATGTCAATTGTCGATAATGCCATCCAGCGATGAAAAATGTCGATAATGCTGTCCAGCGACGTCCTTAACACTGTCTGTGACGAGATCCTTTCTCGCCCAGGTCCTGCTCTCCCGACACTCCTCTGCTACCAGTGAGTCAGCTTGCAGATTGCAACGTCTGATGGTCCAGTCATCCAAGGTTCCGGGGTCCGAACTACAGCTATGTGCCGTTCAGATCCATTAAGAACAAACAACAGGCAGGCTGTATGTAAGTTCAAACAGGACTCTCTATTTTCAAGTACACAGCACACTTTTATACAGAATTTTGGAACATCCCACTCCCAACAACCGCTTTCCTATTGGTCAATTGTAAAGTATGCAGTCTTCACTCAGGTCCTCCTTGACCATGCAAATGAGGACTTGAAATAGTCAACAGGGATTGATCCAATAGCTTGGATAGAAAGACTTGTGTATTGAGACAGAAGCCCCAGGGGGTAATCAATGTACACAATAACCCGGTATACTTAATTACTACCTCTGAGAGGTTACATTCCTTTTAGACAATAGAATGCTAATTCAATACAGCTGACAGGCTTCTGACCTTTAGAACAATACAAAGTCCCTTAGCGTAAACACATACATCTTCAAACATACATAATAGATTCAATTAACCTTCAATCCCCAATTCTAGCCAGACGGACTGGCTCCGACACCCGATCTTAACCTGCAGAACACAATAAAAGGTATTTCACAAGCTGGTTCCACTTAGCATTTCAAAAGCCGCTGTCCTTGCATTGAATGTCCCTCTCCTGTGTAACAGATGTCAAGTAGAAACACTTTAATATCTCAAGATCCATGACACTGTCCAGCGAAGAAAATTTCGATAACGCTTTCCAGCAATGTCAATTGTCGATAATGCCGTCCAGCGATGAAAATTGTCGATAATGCCATCCAGCGATGACCATAACACTGACCAGCGATGAAAATTTCGATAACGATTTTCAGCGATGTCAATTGTCGATAATGCCGTCCAGCGATGAAAATTGTCGATAATGCTGTCCAGTGGCAAGAATTGTCAATAACGCAGTCCAGCGATGTCCATAACACTGTCCAGCGATGAAAATTTCGATAACGCTTTCCAGCGATGTCAATTGTCGATAATGCCGTCCAGCGATGAAAATTGTCGATAATGCTGTCCAGCGGCAAAAATTGTCAATAACGCAGTCCAGCGATGTCCATAACACTGTCCAGCTATGAAAATTTCGATAACGCTTTCCAGCGATGTCAATTGTCGATAATGCTGTGCAGCGATTTCCATAACGCTTACCAGCGATGAAAATTTTGATAACGCTTTCCAGCGATGTCAATTGTCGATAATGCCGCCCTGCGATGAAAATTGTCGATAACGCCGTCCAGCAATGAAAATTGTCGATAATACTGTCCAGCGATGTCCATAACACTTTCCAGCGATGAAAATGTCGATAACGCTTTCCAGCAATGTCAATTGTCGATAATGCTGTCCAGCGATGAAAATTGTGGATAACGCCATCCAGCGATGTCCATAACACTATCCAGCGATGAAAATTTCGATAACGATATCCAGCGATGTCAATTGTCGATAATGCCGTCCAGCGATGAAAATTGTTGATAATGCCGTCCAGCGATGAAAATTGTCGATAACGCCGTCCAACAATTAAAATTGTCGATAACGCCATCCAGCGATGTCCATAACACTATCCAGCGATGAAAATTTCGATAACGATTACCAGCGATGTCAATTGTCGATAATGCCGCCCAGCGATGAAAATTGTCGATAATGCTGTCCAGCGGCAAAAATTGTCAATAACGCAGTCCAGCGATGTCCATAACACTGTCCAGCGATGAAAATTTCGATAACGCTTTCCAGCGATGTCAATTGTCGATAATGCCGTCCAGCGATGAAAATTGTGGATAATGCTGTCCAGCGATGTCCATAACACTATCCAGCGATGAAAATTTCGATAACGATATCCAGCGATGTCAATTGTCGATAATGCCGTCCAGCGATGAAAAATGTCGATAATGCCATCCAACGATGTCCATAACACTGACCAGCGATGACAATTTCGATAACGCTTTCCAGCGATGTCGATTGTCGATAATGCCGCCCAGCGATGAAAATTGACGATAAAGCTGTACAGCGGCAAAAATTGTCAATAACGCAGTCCAGCGATGTCCATAACACTGTTCAGCGATGAAAATTTCGATAACGCTTTCCAGCGATGTCAATTGTCGATAATGCCGTCCAGCGATGAAAATTGTCGATAATGCTGTCCAGCGATGTCCATAACACTGTCCAGCGATCAAAATTTCGATAACGCTTTCCAGCGATGTCAATTGTCGATAATGCCGCCCTGCGATGAAAATTGTCGATAACGCCGTCCAGCAATGAAAATTGTCGATAATGCTGTCCAGTGATGTCCATAACACTGTCCAGCGATGAAAATTTCGATAACGCTTTCCAGCGATGAAAATTGTTGATAATGCCGTCCAGCGATGAAAATTGTCGATAACGCCATCCAGCGATGTCCATAACACTATCCAGCGATGAAAATTTCGATAATGATATCCAGCGATGTCAATTGTCGATAATGCCGTCCAGCGATGAAAAATGTCGATAACGCCATCCAGCGATGTCCATAACACTGACCAGCGATGAAAATTTCGATAACGCTTCCCAGAGATGTCAATTGTCGATAATGCCGTCCAGCGATGAAAATTGTCGATAACGCCATCCAGCGATGTCCATAACACTGTCCAGCGATGAAAATTTCGATAACGATATCCAGCAATGTCAATTGTCGATAATGCCGTCCAGCGATGAAAATTGTCGATAACGCCATCCAGCGATGTCCATAACACTATCCAGCGATGAAAATTTCGATAACGATATCCAGCGATGTCAATTGTCGATAATGCCGTCCAGCGATGAAAAATGTCGATAATGCCATCCAACGATGTCCATAACACTGACCAGCGATGACAATTTCGATAACGCTTTCCAGCGATGTCGATTGTCGATAATGCCGCCCAGCGATGAAAATTGACGATAAAGCTGTACAGCGGCAAAAATTGTCAATAACGCAGTCCAGCGATGTCCATAACACTGTTCAGCGATGAAAATTTCGATAACGCTTTCCAGCGATGTCAATTGTCGATAATGCCGTCCAGCGATGAAAATTGTCGATAATGCTGTCCAGCGATGTCCATAACACTGTCCAGCGATCAAAATTTCGATAACGCTTTCCAGCGATGTCAATTGTCGATAATGCCGCCCTGCGATGAAAATTGTCGATAACGCCGTCCAGCAATGAAAATTGTCGATAATGCTGTCCAGTGATGTCCATAACACTGTCCAGCGATGAAAATTTCGATAACGCTTTCCAGCGATGAAAATTGTCGATAATACCGTCCAGCGATGAAAATTGTCGATAACGCCATCCAGCGATTTCCATAACACTGTCCAGCGATGAAAATTGTCGATAATGCTATCCAGCGATGTCAATTGTCGATAATGCCGTCCAGCGATGAAAAATGTCGATAACGCCATCCAGCGATGTCCATAACACTGACCAGCGATGAAAATTTCGATAACGCTTCCCAGAGATGTCAATTGTCGATAATGCCGTCCAGCGATGAAAATTGTCGATAACGCCATCCAGCGATGTCCATAACACTGTCCAGCGATGAAAATTTCGATAACGATATCCAGCAATGTCAATTGTCGATAATGCCGTCCAGCGATGAAAATTGTCGATAACGCCATCCAGCGATGTCCATAACACTATCCAGCGATGGAAATTTCGATAACGATATCCAGCGATGTCAATTGTCGATAATGCCGTCCAGCGATGAAAAATGTCGATAATGCCATCCAGCGATGTCCATAACACTGACCAGCGATGAAAATTTCGATAACGATTTTCAGCGATGTCAATTGTCGATAATGCTGTCCAGCGGCAAAAATTGTCAATAACGCAGTCCAGCGATGTCCATAACACTGTCCAGCGATGAAAATTTCGATAACGCTTTCCAGCGATGTCAATTGTCGATAATGCCGCCCAGCGATGAAAATTGTCGATAACGCCGTCCAGCGATGAAAATTTTCATAAGGCTTTCCAGCAATGTCAATTGTCGATAATGCCGTTCTGCGATGAAAATTGTCGATAATGCTGTCCAGCGATGTCCATAACGATATCCAGCGATGACAATTTCGATAACGCTTTCCAGCGATGTCAATTGTCGATAATGCCGTCCAGCGATGAAAAATGTTGATAATGCCACCCAGCGATGTCCATAACACTGACCAGCAATGAAAAATTCGATAACGCTTTCCAGCGATGTCGATTGTCGATAATGCCGCCCAGCGATGAAAATTGACGATAATGCTGTCCAGCGGCAAAAATTGTCAATAACGCAGTCCAGCGATGTCCATAACACTGTCCAGCGATGAAAATTTCGATAACGCTCTCCAGCGATATCAATTGTCAATAATGCCGTCCAGCGATGAAAATTGTGGATAATGCTGTCCAGCGATGTCCATAACACTGTCCAGCGAAGAAAATTTCGATAATGCTTTCCAGCAATGTCAATTGTCGATAATGCCGTCCAGCGATGAAAATTGTCGATAACGCCATCCAGCGATGTCCATAACACTATCCAGCGATGAAAATTTCGATAACGATATCCAGCGATGTCAATTGTCGATAATGCCGTCCAGCGGTGACAATTGTCGATAACGCCGTCCAACAATGAAAATTGTCGATAACGCCATCCAGCGATGTCCATAACACTATCCAGCGATGAAAATTTCGATAACGATATCCAGCTATGTCAATTGTCGATAATGCCATCCAGCGATGAAAAATGTCGATAATGCTGTCCAGCGACGTCCTTAACACTGTCTGTGACGAGATCCTTTCTCGCCCAGGTCCTGCTCTCCCGACACTCCTCTGCTACCAGTGAGTCAGCTTGCAGATTGCAACGTCTGATGGTCCAGTCATCCAAGGTTCCGGGGTCCGAACTACAGCTATGTGCCGTTCAGATCCATTAAGAACAAACAACAGGCAGGCTGTATGTAAGTTCAAACAGGACTCTCTATTTTCAAGTACACAGCACACTTTTATACAGAATTTTGGAACATCCCACTCCCAACAACCGCTTTCCTATTGGTCAATTGTAAAGTATGCAGTCTTCACTCAGGTCCTCCTTGACCATGCAAATGAGGACTTGAAATAGTCAACAGGGATTGATCCAATAGCTTGGATAGAAAGACTTGTGTATTGAGACAGAAGCCCCAGGGGGTAATCAATGTACACAATAACCCGGTATACTTAATTACTACCTCTGAGAGGTTACATTCCTTTTAGACAATAGAATGCTAATTCAATACAGCTGACAGGCTTCTGACCTTTAGAACAATACAAAGTCCCTTAGCGTAAACACATACATCTTCAAACATACATAATAGATTCAATTAACCTTCAATCCCCAATTCTAGCCAGACGGACTGGCTCCGACACCCGATCTTAACCTGCAGAACACAATAAAAGGTATTTCACAAGCTGGTTCCACTTAGCATTTCAAAAGCCGCTGTCCTTGCATTGAATGTCCCTCTCCTGTGTAACAGATGTCAAGTAGAAACACTTTAATATCTCAAGATCCATGACACTGTCCAGCGAAGAAAATTTCGATAACGCTTTCCAGCAATGTCAATTGTCGATAATGCCGTCCAGCGATGAAAATTGTCGATAATGCCATCCAGCGATGACCATAACACTGACCAGCGATGAAAATTTCGATAACGATTTTCAGCGATGTCAATTGTCGATAATGCCGTCCAGCGATGAAAATTGTCGATAATGCTGTCCAGTGGCAAGAATTGTCAATAACGCAGTCCAGCGATGTCCATAACACTGTCCAGCGATTAAAATTTCGATAACGCTTTCCAGCGATGTCAATTGTCGATAATGCCGTCCAGCGATGAAAATTGTCGATAATGCTGTCCAGCGGCAAAAATTGTCAATAACGCAGTCCAGCGATGTCCATAACACTGTCCAGCTATGAAAATTTCGATAACGCTTTCCAGCGATGTCAATTGTCGATAATGCTGTGCAGCGATTTCCATAACGCTTACCAGCGATGAAAATTTTGATAACGCTTTCCAGCGATGTCAATTGTCGATAATGCCGCCCTGCGATGAAAATTGTCGATAACGCCGTCCAGCAATGAAAATTGTCGATAATACTGTCCAGCGATGTCCATAACACTTTCCAGCGATGAAAATGTCGATAACGCTTTCCAGCAATGTCAATTGTCGATAATGCTGTCCAGCGATGAAAATTGTGGATAACGCCATCCAGCGATGTCCATAACACTATCCAGCGATGAAAATTTCGATAACGATATCCAGCAATGTCAATTGTCGATAATGCCGTCCAGCGATGAAAATTGTTGATAATGCCGTCCAGCGATGAAAATTGTCGATAACGCCGTCCAACAATTAAAATTGTCGATAACGCCATCCAGCGATGTCCATAACACTATCCAGCGATGAAAATTTCGATAACGATTACCAGCGATGTCAATTGTCGATAATGCCGCCCAGCGATGAAAATTGTCAATAACGCAGTCCAGCGATGTCCATAACACTGTCCAGCGATGAAAATTTCGATAACGCTTTCCAGCGATGTCAATTGTCGATAATGCCGTCCAGCGATGAAAATTGTCGATAACGCCATCCAGCGATGTCCATAACACTATCCAGCGATGAACATTTCGATAACGATATCCAGCGATGTCAATTGTCTATAATGCCGTCCAGCGATGAAAATTGTCGATAACGCCATCCAGCGATGTCCATAACACTGTCCAGCGATGAAAATTTCGATAGTGATGTCAATTGTGGATAATGCCGTCCAGCGATGAAAATTGTGGATAATGATGTCCATAACACTGTCCAGCGATGAAAATTTCGATAACGCTTTCCAGCGATGTCAATTGTCGATAATGCCGTCCAGCGATGAAAATTGTCTCGATAATGCTGTCCAGCGATGTCCATAACACCGTCCAGCGATGAAAATTTCGATAACGCTTTCCAGCGATGTCAATTGTCGATAATGCCGTCCAGCGATGAAAATTGTCTCGATAATGCTGTCCAGCGATGTCCATAACACTGTCCAGCGATGAAAATTTCGATAACGCTTTCCAGCGATGTCAATTGTCGATAATGCCGTCCAGCGATGAAAATTGTCGATAATGCCGTCCAGCGATGAAAATTGTCGATAACGCCGTCCAATAATGAAAATTGTCGATAACGCTGTTGTAAGTTTTGTATGAAGAAATGATAATATATTCAATATTATTCATCAAAAATATGAAAAGGCCATTAGGTCTCAAATCTGATCATAACGATTACATATGAAGGCCATTCAGTCGGTGAAGAAGAAACATTTGACTCAGATGACCAAGTTCCCAATACATTAGCTATTTTATGACTTTTTACGAGCTTGGGTGAAAGTTGAAACAATGAAGCTCTTCTCACAGAACAAAAAAAAGAGTTGACCCAGCTTTGGTGTATAAACAAGAAGAGGTGTATCATCACCACTGGTCAACTATCCTGCCATAGGGAGAGCTTTCACAGATACCTAACTGGGCTACTATCACATTGGAGTAGAATAACTCCCATTGTATCACAGAAAAAGGTTGCTCTAAGGTAAACAGGCAGTATTGTCTCAGCTGCGACTTAGACAATGGCAGAAAAATACAAGTCATCGCTCACACCAAGGACAAGACATGCCTCTATCTATGAGATGGACAAATCTGATACAAGTCAGAGATATTTTATAATGCATTGTATTGGAAGAATATATATCGAAATGAAATAAGTAATGTTTAGATAATCGATGAATTAGGACCAAGGGAAACAGATCCATTAGGTTAGAGCTTTGTTCTAAAAGATTTATATGAGAAATTTGTTTTATAAATAGAAGTGTTTAAATAAACTACCATAATCGACATTATGAAAGATATCGCATTGTGAAAAATGTATAAAAATATGAACTAACATGTAACACATATCCATCAAGCACATATCAAAATAAGTCAGGTAAACACATTAATAATTATTTTTCATTTGATTGAGAGATGTAACCTATGCATTGATTGCAAAGACTGTTTTGTGGAAAAACATTTATAATGGAATATGGGAACATATTGTATCGAAATCAACAGAATACTAATTGTATTTTATATAATATAAAGATACCAGAGTCATACATAGAGGTATATATATATATATATATGGATAAATATATGTCGATAGTCTAAACCTTAAATATAGATATCCAACGTATAGATTATCTCACAATAAAGGTGAGACACCTAGTGGCTGGAAGTAATATTACTCGAGGTTCTCCAAGCCCAGAGAACAAGTCAATTATTAAACTGTCAGCCAATAGAAACCAAACACGTCTTGGCAGGAACGCCCATATGTGCCACAGGCCTATGATTTAAGGACAGCTATCAGAGGGGCAGGACGGGGTATAATCTTTATAGTCCTATTGTTTTATTCAAAATAAAAAGGGAAACCCATGAGATAGAAGGGGCAAAAAGAGAGGATCCAATCTAAGATCTAAAAAGCTTAATCTTGAGCTCAATGGGAGGATGAGAAGAGGACCCCATCAATAGGAGCGCCCCATGAGAGCACGCTTGCACTATGCATGAAGACTGCAACGATTTTAGCTCTGGTCACTTACCAATAGGAAATAGCCATCTTGGGAATTGGTAACTATGTCATTTTATTTTATCTCAAATATATTGTTGTTCCCTAGAAATGTTGAAGTATTGAAGTATTGAATATCCTGTAGTTCTGGTTTGTTCTCATATAAATAACTTGACACTTTTCCTTAAGAGCACAAGTTTTATTATATTTTTATTTTTACATAGTCTCAATTCTATTGACAAAACTAACGTCCAATATATTTCACATTATTTGATCTTTTACTTACCTGCAGTAAAGTAACGATTAGACGTGTGAAATAGACGTTTTTGTTTCATTGTCATTTACATAAAAGTTATCTTGAGAACCTACCATGACTCAGATCAAAGGTATTGCATGCCCACTTTGGGGGTATTTTATTGATTTTCAAGTCGTTAATGTGACGCAACTGGTATTTTAATTTCATGTAAATATTCATATTTTGTCTACCAATAAATTAGCTATTTCGTATGATCATACGTCTCCGTGAATAAGTTTCATATTACAGACTATGGCATATAGATTGTCTTGTATTTAAAAGCATCTTCGTTATAAAAGAATTCAAAGTAAATTACTGTGCGGGTAAATATGACCTTAAGAAAGCACAACATATAAATGGAGGCACTCGCTGAGATAATGTCGATGTTTTGTACAAGATCAATCATAGCTATGGTGGTGACATAAATAATATTTTGCATGAAATTATTAATTATTAATTTTTTAAAAAAAATATATATTTTTTTTTGCCTAAAAATGTCTAGTCAAAGTGAATTGCATGTTGATAGGGATTATCAAGAGTCAGCCCTTAGTGGTGAGATGAGTACTCAGAGAAAATTGATATGGGTACAGGAAATGTTGAAAAAAAATTCTAAAGCTGAAATGACAGATCATGCCAGAAAAAGTTTGTCTGGTGAGACTGATCGACAAGCATACATTAAAGGCCGTAAAAACCGTGCCCGTCATATAAAAGACATGTGGAACTCGGAAGGTCAAATGGTTGCACAAAAAGACAGCTCATCTGAGATAGAGAAAATAGAAAGGCTTGAGGACATGATTTCTAAGTTCCGCATTATCCTGATGCATATTGATGATAAGTTTAAACGTCAAAATGATGAGTTTAACTGTCAAAATACCCAACCGGAGATAGATATCTCAGAATCCCAGCCACATTTAACAGAAAAGGAATGTGAGCTCACTAAAAATAGAGACAATGACAAGGCAGATCGTTATCACGAGTCTATAATGACAGTGCAAAATGAAACAGAACAGTTGCAAAAGTACAATAGAAGAATGCAGGAACTAAAAAAAGAGTGGGAGATTTATCTGCAGGAAAATGAATCTCCTGACAAAAGTTGCCAAGTAATGAGCAGTGTAAATTTAGAAAGTTGCCAAGTAATGAGCAGTGAGAATTTAAAAAGTTGCCAAGTAATGAGCAGTGGAAATTTAGAAAGTTGCCGAGTAATGAGCAGTGAAAATTTAAAAGAAGAGACAAATCAGCTTAAGTCAGAACAGGAATCCCTGATTAAGCAATCAGGAGAGTTAAAAGAGCAAGTAAAGCTTGTGCCTCAGGGTGATGTGCCAATGCCTAACCCTGAAAGTATAGATTCTGACCAAAATCTAATATCTGACTCTCAAACTGAAATGTGGGAGTTAGACATTGGAGAGGGACCAGAAAAAGGACCCTCATCCTATCCCAAGCCATCTGTAGAGCAAAAGGGGGTAAAAAGTGAACCACCCCATAAAAGTAGGCCTGACCAGTTTTCCCTGGGATCAGAGGAAAAGACAGGTACCCCTAAACAGGACGCCTCAGAAATAATTAAAATGTTAAATGATACTTTCCCAGTCTTTGAGCAAGAGGGATCCATGTGTGTCAAAGACCACATTGAGGCCTATGAAAATACATTATCAGTTTTAGGCCTAGATGATGACCTGTCAAGGATTAATTTCTTACCGTGGGTATTTGAAACCAGACACCGAAATTTCTGCGCATCTTTTAAAGATCTGTCTGGTACTTCATGGCAAGAAATTAAACACCGCTGTCATCTAGAATTTGGCCAGCACAAAAATGTTACAGCGGCTAGTGCGGCTATACAAAATTTGAAATGTGCCAGTAATCAAAACCCCACAGAAGTGTTGCCTGTGCTCAGAAGTGCTGACCACTTAGCAGAAAATGAGCCAGACCACAATGAAACTGAGTTTAAATCCACGTTCTTTGAGGCCCTACCTACCCACATAGAAGTGTGTTTAGCAAAAGACTACGAAAGGGGGTGCTCACTGGAGTCCGTGGTAAAAGAGAGTAACAATTTGTACTCTATCCAACAAACTGGTGAATACAATGGGAGGCCTCAACTCATAACTCAAATTGTGGATGAAATTAATGCATCTCCTCAATTATTACGGGTTGATACCCAGAAAATTACGGGTGCTGATATAGTCAGAGGAGATATGCCACAGAGTCATCCCAGCGGGAGACCGCGTACCCCACCAATTAGGAGGGGGGGACAGAAAACACCCTTTAGAGGGAGGGAACAAAGACCATCTCAGGGGTACCATCCTAGGGAACCAGATGCAAGGTTTAAGAGAAACTATAGGGTGTACCTCCAACGGGTCAAATTTAAACCCAAAGGTAGAAACCCATACTATTACCGGTCCAATTCGCCCCGGGGACCAACACAGGTAAATAGGGAGCAGCCGCAGGGTAAGACACCCCAGAATCCCCAGAAAAATAGGGAGAAATTAAGGCCCAGACAAATATCCCAGAATCAGAACAGTGTTGCTGAAGGGGAGATGTCTGATAAAACTGAGCCAGTGGTCCCCAGAAAGTACAGAAACTGGGTCACAGAACCCTATTCTGATCAGCCTGTAAGCAATACAGAAACCAAAATAAAACAAATTATGGATATGTTACACGGTTTCATTGCTGTACGAAGTGTGAATCACATTTCTTTAAGGGACAAATACTGGGGCCAGCCAAGGGCCACAGAGCCTTTGAAGCGCCTATGTTAAAGTAAATCAGAGGAATGCACTGAAAAGGCATAGGAGACAGGAGGTTCTAACACCATATTTTCACCAGGTTACAGTTGTAAGGAACCTGAAATCCCTAACAGGGATTTTGGCCGTTGGAAATTAACTGTTATCCTATTTTTCAGTGGTCACTTCATTCCTCCGACATAAACAGGTCGCTCCAAACAGCTTAAAGGGTCACTAAAGGAATTTTTTTTTTTTAGCTAAATAGCTTCCTTTACCTTGCTGCAGTCCTGGTTTCATGTGCTCATGGTTCGTTTTTGCTTTGATGTTGCTGTAAATCCTCTCTGTTCTGGACACTTCCTGGTTGCCTGTTTCCTGATAACCACAGTACTGGGAGATTTCTCACGGTGGTCACTAATCAAGGAGCTGTGTGTAAAACGAAACTGGATTGGTGCTGAGGAGTTTTAGACAAAGTATCACTGCTCTCTATTGGCTGACTGCCCTCTAGTGGCTCTCTGTACATCAGAGAACCAGCAAACAACAGCAAAAACGAAACTACACTGCAGGCACATTATATGATTGTTTTTTTATCTATTTTTAATCATTTTTAAAAGGAATCAGTTAACTATTATGTCTCTGTGCCCTGTAAACAGTCATTTCAGCTAAAAAATTTTTTTCCTTTAGTGACCCTTTAATTTCAAGAAGTCGCAGGAGACGATAACTACAAAGGATGACCAAATCCTAAAGAAATTAATATCAGAAGACCTAAAATGGTTTGATATTCTGGTAACAGATAAGTCACCCGCAGAAGGTAGTGTGATTGCCTAAAATGAGTTTTATTGACACCCCAAAGGGGGAAGGTTTTATTTGTTTTATTCCTCCCAAGTAGAAGGTTGACTATCGTATCAGATATTTTGTTGCTGACAGTAAGTGTCACATGTCAAATAAAATATTATTACATTTTATTATCCCAGAACCGCTACAATTAAGCTAAAAAAAAATGGTTCTGAAGGTTATCAGTTATTAATATATGGTATCCTCAGCTATAAATAAATGTCCTCATGTTAATGAGCCCTAGAGCTTTGTCTCCCATAGCAAATATCCCGTCATTGTCTTGGTAGCCAGAGTGCTTAGTTAAAGGACTGATGACACAATAAGCCAATAGGGGGGGGCTCTGAGGAAGCCAAGCATATCGGCTGACAGATCTCAAAATGCAGGTCATGTAAAAAAAAAAAACATATATTGTCTTTTTCTCATGGAATCCGTTTTACTTTACAGGACTAAATATGTCCAGGAGCCGGTCTACAGAACCGAGAGTCCAACACGTGTGAATCATCCAGAGGAAGAACCGTCTGGGGGAATCAAAGACACCGCTGATGGCTAATCTGCACGAACAGAACCCACCAGGACGGCCAAGCACCAAGGCACCCGGGTGATCCAGTTCCCGATAACCAACGGCTAACCAACCCTGCGATACACGTGTCAATCAAGAACCCAATTCCTTTCCTCAAGGAATTACACCCATCTGCAGGTGTCAACACCCCTTAAATGATATATTCAGTATCCACGATCCGGATACAATACCAGGCCAATGAAGCCAGATTTCTTCAACAGTGTGCGTCTTGAAGCCTTTCAAACGACTTCCGGCATTTGAAGACTTCAAGGGGGGGGTTATGTTGTAAGTTTTGTATGAAGAAATGATAATATATTCAATATTATTCATCAAAAATATGAAAAGGCCATTAGGTCTCAAATCTGATCATAACGATTACATATGAAGGCCATTCAGTCGGTGAAGAAGAAACATTTGACTCAGATGACCAAGTTCCCAATACATTAGCTATTTTATGACTTTTTACGAGCTTGGGTGAAAGTTGAAACAATGAAGCTCTTCTCACAGAACAAAAAAAGAGTTGACCCAGCTTTGGTGTATAAACAAGAAGAGGTGTATCATCACCACTGGTCAACTATCCTGCCATAGGGAGAGCTTTCACAGATACCTAACTGGGCTACTATCACATTGGAGTAGAATAACTCCCATTGTATCACAGAAAAAGGTTGCTCTAAGGTAAACAGGCAGTATTGTTTCAGCTGCGACTTAGACAATGGCAGAAAAATACAAGTCATCGCTCACACCAAGGACAAGACATGCCTCTATCTATGAGATGGACAAATCTGATACAAGTCAGAGATATTTTATAATGCATTGTATTGGAAGAATATATATCGAAATGAAATAAGTAATGTTTAGATAATCGATGAATTAGGACCAAGGGAAACAGATCCATTAGGTTAGAGCTTTGTTCTAAAAGATTTATATGAGAAATTTGTTTTATAAATAGAAGTGTTTAAATAAACTACCATAATCGACATTATGAAAGATATCGCATTGTGAAAAATGTATAAAAATATGAACTAACATGTAACACATATCCATCAAGCACATATCAAAATAAGTCAGGTAAACACATTAATAATTATTTTTCATTTGATTGAGAGATGTAACCTATGCATTGATTGCAAAGACTGTTTTGTGGAAAAACATTTATAATGGAATATGGGAACATATTGTATCGAAATCAACAGAATACTAATTGTATTTTATATAATATAAAGATACCAGAGTCATACATAGAGGTATATATATATATATATATGGATAAATATATGTCGATAGTCTAAACCTTAAATATAGATATCCAACGTATAGATTATCTCACAATAAAGGTGAGACACCTAGTGGCTGGAAGTAATATTACTCGAGGTTCTCCAAGCCCAGAGAACAAGTCAATTATTAAACTGTCAGCCAATAGAAACCAAACACGTCTTGGCAGGAACGCCCATATGTGCCACAGGCCTATGATTTAAGGACAGCTATCAGAGGGGCAGGACGGGGTATAATCTTTATAGTCCTATTGTTTTATTCAAAATAAAAAGGGAAACCCATGAGATAGAAGGGGCAAAAAGAGAGGATCCAATCTAAGATCTAAAAAGCTTAATCTTGAGCTCAATGGGAGGATGAGAAGAGGACCCCATCAATAGGAGCGCCCCATGAGAGCACGCTTGCACTATGCATGAAGACTGCAACGATTTTAGCTCTGGTCACTTACCAATAGGAAATAGCCATCTTGGGAATTGGTAACTATGTCATTTTATTTTATCTCAAATATATTGTTGTTCCCTAGAAATGTTGAAGTATTGAAGTATTGAATATCCTGTAGTTCTGGTTTGTTCTCATATAAATAACTTGACACTTTTCCTTAAGAGCACAAGTTTTATTATATTTTTATTTTTACATAGTCTCAATTCTATTGACAAAACTAACGTCCAATATATTTCACATTATTTGATCTTTTACTTACCTGCAGTAAAGTAACGATTAGACGTGTGAAATAGACGTTTTTGTTTCATTGTCATTTACATAAAAGTTATCTTGAGAACCTACCATGACTCAGATCAAAGGTATTGCATGCCCACTTTGGGGGTATTTTATTGATTTTCAAGTCGTTAATGTGACGCAACTGGTATTTTAATTTCATGTAAATATTCATATTTTGTCTACCAATAAATTAGCTATTTCGTATGATCATACGTCTCCGTGAATAAGTTTCATATTACAGACTATGGCATATAGATTGTCTTGTATTTAAAAGCATCTTCGTTATAAAAGAATTCAAAGTAAATTACTGTGCGGGTAAATATGACCTTAAGAAAGCACAACAACGCCATCCAGCGATGTCCATAACACTGTCCAGCGATGAAAATTTCTATAGCGCTTTCCAGCGATGTCAATTGTCGATAATGCCGTCCAGCGATGAAAATTGTCGATAATGCTGTCCAGCGGCAAAAATTGTCAATAACGCAGTCCAGCGATGTCCATAACACTGTCCAGCGATGAAAATTTCGATAACGCTTTCCAGCGATGTCAATTGTCGATAATGCCGTCCAGCGATGAAAATTGTTGATAATGCCGTCCAGCGATGAAAATTGTCGATAACGCCGTCCAACAATTAAAATTGTCGATAACGCCATCCAGCGATGTCCATAACACTATCCAGCGATGAAAATTTCGATAACGATTACCAGCGATGTCAATTGTCGATAATGCCGCCCAGCGATGAAAATTGTCGATAACGCCGTCCAGCGATGAAAATTTTCATAACGCTTTCCAGAAATGTCAATTGTCGATAATGCCGTCCAGCGATGTCCATAACACTGTCCAGCGATGACAATTTCGATAACGCTTTCCAGCGATGTCAATTGTCGATAATGCCGTCCAGCGATGAAAATTGTGGATAATGCTGTCCAGCGATGTCCATAACACTATCCAGCGATGAAAATTTCGATAACGATATCCAGCGATGTCAATTGTCGATAATGCCGTCCAGCGATGAAAAATGTCGATAATGCCATCCAACGATGTCCATAACACTGACCAGCGATGAAAATTTCGATAACGCTTTCCAGCGATGTCGATTGTCGATAATGCCGCCCAGCGATGAAAATTGACGATAAAGCTGTACAGCGGCAAAAATTGTCAATAACGCAGTCCAGCGATGTCCATAACACTGTTCAGCGATGAAAATTTCGATAACGCTTTCCAGCGATGTCAATTGTCGATAATGCCGTCCAGCGATGAAAATCGTCGATAATGCTGTCCAGCGATGTCCATAACACTGTCCAGCGATCAAAATTTCGATAACGCTTTCCAGCGATGTCAATTGTCGATAATGCCGCCCTGCGATGAAAATTGTCGATAACGCCGTCCAGCAATGAAAATTGTCGATAATGCTGTCCAGTGATGTCCATAACACTGTCCAGCGATGAAAATTTCGATAACGCTTTCCAGCGATGAAAATTGTCGATAATGCCGTCCAGCGATGAAAATTGTCGATAACGCCATCCAGCGATGTCCATAACACTATCCAGCGATGAAAATTTCGATAATGATATCCAGCGATGTCAATTGTCGATAATGCCGTCCAGCGATGAAAAATGTCGATAACGCCATCCAGCGATGTCCATAACACTGACCAGCGATGAAAATTTCGATAACGCTTCCCAGAGATGTCAATTGTCGATAATGCCGTCCAGCGATGAAAATTGTCGATAACGCCATCCAGCGATGTCCATAACACTGTCCAGCGATGAAAATTTCGATAACGATATCCAGCAATGTCAATTGTCGATAATGCCATCCAGCGATGAAAATTGTCGATAACGCCATCCAGCGATGTCCATAACACTATCCAGCGATGAAAATTTCGATAACGATATCCAGCGATGTCAATTGTCGATAATGCCGTCCAGCGATGTCCATAACACTGACCAGCGATGAAAATTTCGATAACGCTTTCCAGCGATGTCAATTGTCGATAATGCCGTCCAGCGATGAAAATTGTTGATAATGCCGTCCAGCGATGAAAATTGTCGATAACGCCGTCCAACAATTAAAATTGTCGATAACGCCATCCAGCGATGTCCATAACACTATCCAGCGATGAAAATTTCGATAACGATTACCAGCGATGTCAATTGTCGATAATGCCGCCCAGCGATGAAAATTGTCGATAACGCCGTCCAGCGATGAAAATTTTCATAACGCTTTCCAGCAATGTCAATTGTCGATAATGCCGTTCTGCGATGAAAATTGTCGATAATGCTGTCCAGCGATGTCCATAACGCTATCCAGCGATGACAATTTCGATAACGCTTTCCAGCGATGTCAATTGTCGATAATGCCGTCCAGCGATGAAAAATGTTGATAATGCCACCCAGCGATGTCCATAACACTGACCAGCAATGAAAAATTCGATAACGCTTTCCAGCGATGTCGATTGTCGATAATGCCGCCCAGCGATGAAAATTGACGATAATGCTGTCCAGCGGCAAAAATTGTCAATAACGCAGTCCAGCGATGTCCATAACACTGTCCAGCGATGAAAATTTCGATAACGCTTTCCAGCGATATCAATTGTCAATAATGCCGTCCAGCGATGAAAATTGTGGATAATGCTGTCCAGCGATGTCCATAACACTGTCCAGCGAAGAAAATTTCGATAATGCTTTCCAGCAATGTCAATTGTCGATAATGCCGTCCAGCGATGAAAATTGTCGATAACGCCATCCAGCGATGTCCATAACACTATCCAGCGATGAAAATTTCGATAACGATATCCAGCGATGTCAATTGTCCATAATGCCGTCCAGCGGTGACAATTGTCGATAACGCCGTCCAACAATGAAAATTGTCGATAACGCCATCCAGCGATGTCCATAACACTATCCAGCGATGAAAATTTCGATAACGATATCCAGCTATGTCAATTGTCGATAATGCCATCCAGCGATGAAAAATGTCGATAATGCTGTCCAGCGACGTCCTTAACACTGTCTGTGACGAGATCCTTTCTCGCCCAGGTCCTGCTCTCCCGACACTCCTCTGCTACCAGTGAGTCAGCTTGCAGATTGCAACGTCTGATGGTCCAGTCATCCAAGGTTCCGGGGTCCGAACTACAGCTATGTGCCGTTCAGATCCATTAAGAACAAACACCAGGCAGGCTGTATGTAAGTTCAAACAGGACTCTCTATTTTCAAGTACACAGCACACTTTTATACAGAATTTTGGAACATCCCACTCCCAACAACCGCTTTCCTATTGGTCAATTGTAAAGTATGCAGTCTTCACTCAGGTCCTCCTTGACCATGCAAATGAGGACTTGAAATAGTCAACAGGGATTGATCCAATAGCTTGGATAGAAAGACTTGTGTATTGAGACAGAAGCCCCAGGGGGTAATCAATGTACACAATAACCCGGTATACTTAATTACTACCTCTGAGAGGTTACATTCCTTTTAGACAATAGAATGCTAATTCAATACAGCTGACAGGCTTCTGACCTTTAGAACAATACAAAGTCCCTTAGCGTAAACACATACATCTTCAAACATACATAATAGATTCAATTAACCTTCAATCCCCAATTCTAGCCAGACGGACTGGCTCCGACACCCGATCTTAACCTGCAGAACACAATAAAAGGTATTTCACAAGCTGGTTCCACTTAGCATTTCAAAAGCCGCTGTCCTTGCATTGAATGTCCCTCTCCTGTGTAACAGATGTCAAGTAGAAACACTTTAATATCTCAAGATCCATGACACTGTCCAGCGAAGAAAATTTCGATAACGCTTTCCAGCAATGTCAATTGTCGATAATGCCGTCCAGCGATGAAAATTGTCGATAATGCCATCCAGCGATGACCATAACACTGACCAGCGATGAAAATTTCGATAACGATTTTCAGCGATGTCAATTGTCGATAATGCCGTCCAGCGATGAAAATTGTCGATAATGCTGTCCAGTGGCAAGAATTGTCAATAACGCAGTCCAGCGATGTCCATAACACTGTCCAGCGATGAAAATTTCGATAACGCTTTCCAGCGATGTCAATTGTCGATAATGCCGTCCAGCGATGAAAATTGTCGATAATGCTGTCCAGCGGCAAAAATTGTCAATAACGCAGTCCAGCGATGTCCATAACACTGTCCAGCTATGAAAATTTCGATAACGCTTTCCAGCGATGTCAATTGTCGATAATGCTGTGCAGCGATTTCCATAACGCTTACCAGCGATGAAAATTTCGATAACGCTTACCAGCGATGTCAATTGTCGATAATGCCGTCCAGCGATGAAAATTGTCGATAACGCCGTCCAGCAATGAAAATTGTCGATAATGCCGTCCAGTGATGTCAATTGTCGATAACGCCATCCAGCGTTGAAAATTGTGGATAATGATGTCCATAACACTGTCCAGCGATGAAAATTTCGATAGTAAGGTCCAGCAATGTCCATAACACTGTCCAGCGATGAAAATTTCGATATCGCTTTCCAGCGATGTCAATTGTCGATAATGCCGTCCAGCGATGAAAATTGTCGATAACGCCATCCAGCAATGTCCATAACACTGTCCAGCGATGACAATTTCGATAACGCTTTCCAGCGATGTCAATTGTCGATAATGCCGTCCAGCAATGAAAATTGTCGATAATGCTGTCCAGCGATGTCAATTGTCGATAATGCCGTCCAGCGATGAAAATTGTGGATAATGCAGTCCAGCGGCAAAAATTGTCAATAACGCAGTCCAGCGATGTCCATAACACTGTCCAGCGATGAAAATTTCGATAACGCTTTCCAGCGATGTCAATTGTCGATAATGCCGTCCAGCGATGAAAATAGTCGATAATGCTGTCCAGCGATGTCCATAACACTGTCCAGCGATGAAAATTTCGATAACGCTTTCCAGCGATGTCAAATGTCGATAATGCCGTCCAGCGATGAAAATTGTCGATAATGCCGTCCAGCGATGAAAATTGTCGATAATGCCATCCAGCGATGAAAATTGTCGATAACGCCGTCCAACAATGAAAATTGTCGATAACGCCATCCAGCGATGTCCATAACACTATCCAGCGATGACAATTTCGATAACGCTTTCCAGCGATGTCAATTGTCGATAATGCCGTCCAGCGATGAAAATTGTGGATAATGCTGTCCAGCGATGTCCATAACACTGTCCATCGAAGAAAATTTCGATAATGCTTTCCAGCAATGTCAATTGTCGATAATGCCGTCCAGCAATGAAAATTGTCGATAACGCCATCCAGCGATAAAAATTGTCGATAACGCCATCCAGCGATGTCCATAACACTATCCAGCGATGAAAATTTCGATAACGATATCCAGCGATGTCAATTGTCGATAATGCCGTCCAGCGATGAAAATTGTCGATAATGCTGTCCAGCGGCAAAAATTGTCAATAACGCAGTCCAGCGATGTCCATAACACTGTCCAGCGATGAAAATTTCGATAACGATATCCAGCGATGTCAATTGTCGATAATGCCGTCCAGTGATGAAAATTGTCGATAATGCTGTCCAGCGATGTCCATAACACTGTCCAGCGATGAAAATTTCGATAACGCTTTCCAGCAATGTCAATTGTCGACAATGCCATCCAGCGATGTCCATAACACTATCCAGCGATGAAAATTTCGATAACGATATCCAGCGATGTCAATTGTCGATAATGCCGTCCAGCGATGAAAATTGTCGATAATGCTGTCCAGCGATGTCCATAACACTGTCCATCGAAGAAAATTTCGATAATGCTTTCCAGCAATGTCAATTGTCGATAATGCCGTCCAGCAATGAAAATTGTCGATAACGCCATCCAGCGATGAAAATTGTCGATAACGCCATCCAGCGATGTCCATAACACTATCCAGCGATGAAAATTTCGATAACGATATCCAGCGATGTCAATTGTCGATAATGCCGTCCAGCGATGAAAATTGTCGATAATGCTGTCCAGCGGCAAAAATTGTCAATAACGCAGTCCAGCGATGTCCATAACACTGTCCAGCGATGAAAATTTCGATAACGATATCCAGCGATGTCAATTGTCGATAATGCCGTCCAGTGATGTCCATAACACTGTCCAGCGATGAAAATTTCGATAACGCTTTCCAGCAATGTCAATTGTCGACAATGCCATCCAGCGATGTCCATAACACTATCCAGCGATGAAAATTTCGATAACGATATCCAGCGATGTCAATTGTCGATAATGCCGTCCAGCGATGAAAATTGTCGATAATGCTGTCCAGCGGCAAAAATTGTCAATAACGCAGTCCAGCGATGTCCATAACACTGTCCAGCGATGAAAATTTCGATAACGCTTTCCAGCGATGTCAATTGTCGACAATGCCGTCCAGCGATGAAAATTGTCGATAACGCCATCCAGCGATGTCCATAACACTATCCAGCGATGAAAATTTCCATAACGCTTTCCAGCGATGTCAATTGTCGATATTGCCGTCCAGCGATGAAAATTGTGGATAATGCTGTCCAGCGATGTCCATAATAACACTGTCCAGCGAAGAAAATTTCGATAACGATATCCAGCGATGTCAATTGTGGATAATGCCGTCCAGCGATGAAAATTGTCGATAATGCTGTCCAGCGGCAAAAATTGTCAATAACGCAGTCCAGCGATGTCCATAACACTGTCCAGCGATGTCAATTGTCGATAATGCCGCCCAGCGATGAAAATTGTCGATAACGCCGTCCAGCGATGAAAATTTTCATAACGCTTTCCAGCAATGTCAATTGTCGATAATGCCGTCCAGCGATGTCCATAACACTGTCCAGCGATGACAATTTCGATAACGCTTTCCAGCGATGTCAATTGTCGATAATGCCGTCCAGCGATGAAAATTGTGGATAATGCTGTCCAGCGATGTCCATAGCACTATCCAGCGATGAAAATTTCGATAACGATATCCAGCGATGTCAATTGTCGATAATGCCGTCCAGCGATGAAAAATGTCGATAATGCCATCCAACGATGTCCATAACACTGACCAGCGATGAAAATTTCGATAACGATATTCAGCGATGTCAATTGTCGATAATGCCGTCCAGCGATGAAAAATGTTGATAATGCCATCCAGCGATGTCCATAACACTGTCCAGCGATGAAAATTTCGATAACGCTTTCCAGCGATGTCGATTGTCGATAATGCCGCCCAGCGATGAAAATTGTCGATAACGCCGTCCAGCGATGAAAATTTTCATAACGCTTTCCAGCAATGTTAATTGTCGATAATGCCATTCTGCGATGAAAATTGTCGATAATGCTGTCCAGCGATGTCCATAACGCTATCCAGCGATGACATATTCGATAACGCTTTCCAGCGATGTCAATTGTCGATAATGCCGTCCAGCGATGAAAAATGTCGATAATGCCATCCAGCGATGTCCATAACACTGACCAGCAATGAAAAATTCGATAACGCTTTCCAGCGATGTCGATTGTCGATAATGCCGCCCAGCGATGAAAATTGACGATAATGCTGTCCAGCGGCAAAAATTGTCAATAACGCAGTCCAGCGATGTCCATAACACTGTTCAGCGATGAAAATTTCGATAACGCTTTCCAGCGATGTCAATTGTCGATAATGCCGTCCAGCGATGAAAATTGTCGATAATGCTGTCCAGCGATGTCCATAACACTGTCCAGCGATGAAAATTTCGATAACGCTTTCCAGCGATATCAATTGTCGATAATGCCGTCCAGCGATGAAAATTGTGGATAATGCTGTCCAGCGATGTCCATAACACTGTCCAGCGAAGAAAATTTCGATAATGCTTTCCAGCAATGTCAATTGTCGATAATGCCGTCCAGCGATGAAAATTGTCGATAACGCCATCCAGCGATGTCCATAACACTATCCAGCGATGAAAATTTCAAAAAACGATATCCAGCGATGTCAATTGTCGATAATGCCGTCCAGCGGTGACAATTGTCGATAACGCCGTCCAACAATGAAAATTGTCGATAACGCCATCCAGCGATGTCCATAACACTATCCAGCGATGAAAATTTCGATAACGATATCCAGCGATGTCAATTGTCGATAATGCCATCCAGCGATGAAAAATGACGATAATCCTGTCCAGCGACGTCCTTAACACTGTCTGTGACGAGATCCTTTCTCGCCCAGGTCCTGCTCTCCCGACACTCCTCTGCTACCAGTGAGTCAGCTTGCAGATTGCAACGTCTGATGGTCCAGTCATCCAAGGTTCCGGGGTCCGAACTACAGCTATGTGCCGTTCAGATCCATTAAGAACAAACACCAGGCAGGCTGTATGTAAGTTCAAACAGGACTCTTTATTTTCAAGTACACAGCACACTTTTATACAGAATTTTGGAACATCCCACTCCCAACAACCGCTTTCCTATTGGTCAATTGTAAAGTATGCAGTCTTCACTCAGGTCCTCCTTGACCATGCAAATGAGGACTTGAAATAGTCAACAGGGATTGGTCCAATAGCTTGGATAGAAAGACTTGTGTATTGAGACAGAAGCCCCAGGGGGTAATCAATGTACACAATAACCCGGTCTACTTAATTACTACCTCTGAGAGGTTACATTCCTTTTAGACAATAGAATGCTAATTCAATACAGCTGACAGGCTTCTGACCTTTAGAACAATACAAAGTCCCTTAGCGTAAACACATACATCTTCAAACGTACATAAAAGATTCAATTAACCTTCAATCCCCAATTCTAGCCAGACTGGCTCCGACACCCGATCTTAACCTGCAGAACACAATAAAAGGTATTTCACAAGTTGGTTCCACTTAGCATTTCAAAAGCCGCTGTCCTTGCATTGAATGTCCCTCTCCTGTGTAACAGATGTCAAGTAGAAACACTTTAATATCTCAAGATCCATGACACTGTCCAGCGAAGAAAATTTCGATAACGCTTTCCAGCAATGTCAATTGTCGATAATGCCGTCCAGCGATGAAAATTGTCGATAATGCCATCCAGCGATGTCCATAACACTGACCAGCGATGAAAATTTCGATAACGATTTTCAGCGATGTCAATTGTCGATAATGCCGTCCAGCGATGAAAATTGTCGATAATGCTGTCCAGTGGCAAGAATTGTCAATAACGCAGTCCAGCGATGTCCATAACACTGTCCAGCGATGAAAATTTTGATAACGCTTTCCAGCGATGAAAATTGTCGATAATGCCGTCCAGCGATGAAAATTGTCGATAATGCTGTCCAGCGGCAAAAATTGTCAATAACGCAGTCCAGCGATGTCCATAACATTGTCCAGCGATGAAAATTTCGATAACGCTTTCCAGCGATGTCAATTGTCGATAACGCCATCCAGCGATGTCCATAACACTATCCAGCGATGACAATTTCGATAACGCTTTCCAGCGATGTTAATTGTCGATAATGCCGTCCAGCGATGAAAATTGTGGATAATGCTGTCCAGCGATGTCCATAACACTGTCCATCGAAGAAAATTTCGATAATGCTTTCCAGCAATGTCAATTGTCGATAATGCCGTCCAGCAATGAAAATTGTCGATAACGCCATCCAGCGATGAAAATTGTCGATAACGCCATCCAGCGATGTCCATAACACTATCCAGCGATGAAAATTTCGATAACGATATCCAGCGATGTCAATTGTCGATAATGCCGTCCAGCGATGAAAATTGTCGATAATGCAGTCCAGCGGCAAAAATTGTCAATAACGCAGTCCAGCGATGTCCATAACACTGTCCAGCGATGAAAATTTCGATAACGATATCCAGCGATGTCAATTGTCGATAATACCGTCCAGTGATGAAAATTGTCGATAATGCTGTCCAGCGATGTCCATAACACTGTCCAGCGATGAAAATTTCGATAACGCTTTCCAGCGATATCAATTGTCGATAATGCCGTCCAGCGATGAAAATTGTGGATAATGCTGTCCAGCGATGTCCATAACACTGTCCAGCGATGAAGATTTCGATAACGCTTTCCAGCAATGTCAATTGTCGACAATGCCATCCAGCGATGTCCATAACACTATCCAGCGATGAAAATTTCGATAACGATATCCAGCGATGTCAATTGTCGATAATACCGTCCAGCGATAAAAATTGTCGATAATGCCGTCCAGCGATGAAAATTGTCGATAACGCCGTCCAACAATGAAAATTTTCGATAACGCCATCCAGCGATGTCCATAACACTATCCAGCGATGAAAATTTCGATAACGCTATCCAGCGATGTCAATTGTCGATAATGCCGTCCAGCGATGAAAATTGTGGATAATGCTGTCCAGCGATGTCCATAACACTATCCAGCGATGAAAATTTCGATAACGATATCCAGCAATGTCAATTGTCGATAATGCCGTCCAGCAATGAAAATTGTCGATAATGCTGTCCAGCGATGTCCATAACACTATCCAGCGATGAAAATTTCGAAAACGATATCCAGCGATGTCAATTGTCGATAATGCCGTCCAGCGATGAAAATTGTCGATAATGCTGTCCAGCGGCAAAAATTGTCAATAACGCAGTCCAGCGATGTCCATAACACTGTCCAGCGATGAAAATTTCGATAACGCTTTCCAGCGATGTCAATTGTCGTCAATGCCGTCCAGCGATGAAAATTGTCGATAACGCCATCCAGCGATGTCCATAACACTATCCAGCGATGAACATTTCCATAACGCTTTCCAGCGATGTCAATTGTCGATAATGCCGTCCAGCGATGAAAATTGTGGATAATGCTGTCCAGCGATGTCCATAACACTGTCCAGCGAAGAAAATTTCGATAACGATATCCAGCGATGTCAATTGTGGAAAATGCCATCCAGCGATGAAAATTGTCGATAATGCTGTCCAGCGGCAAAAATTGTCAATAACGCAGTCCAGCGATGTCCATAACACTGTCCAGCGATGTCAATTGTCGATAATGCCGCCCAGCGATGAAAATTGTCGATAACGCCGTCCAGCGATGTCCATAACACTGTCCAGCGATGACAATTTCGATAACGCTTTCCAGCGATGTCAATTGTCGATAATGCCGTCCAGCGATGAAAATTGTGGATAATGCTGTCCAGCGATGTCCATAACACTATCCAGCGATGAAAATTTTGATAACGATATCCAGCGATGTCAGTTGTCGATAATGCCGTCCAGCGATGAAAATTGTCGATAACGCCATCCAGCGATGTCCATAACACTATCCAGCGATGAAAATTTCGATAACGATATCCAGCGATGTCAATTGTCGATAATGCCATCCAGCGATGAAAAATGACGATAATCCTGTCCAGCGACGTCCTTAACACTGTCTGTGACGAGATCCTTTCTCGCCCAGGTCCTGCTCTCCCGACACTCCTCTGCTACCAGTGAGTCAGCTTGCAGATTGCAACGTCTGATGGTCCAGTCATCCAAGGTTCCGGGGTCCGAACTACAGCTATGTGCCGTTCAGATCCATTAAGAACAAACACCAGGCAGGCTGTATGTAAGTTCAAACAGGACTCTTTATTTTCAAGTACACAGCACACTTTTATACAGAATTTTGGAACATCCCACTCCCAACAACCGCTTTCCTATTGGTCAATTGTAAAGTATGCAGTCTTCACTCAGGTTCTCCTTGACCATGCAAATGAGGACTTGAAATAGTCAACAGGGATTGGTCCAATAGCTTGGATAGAAAGACTTGTGTATTGAGACAGAAGCCCCAGGGGGTAATCAATGTACACAATAACCCGGTCTACTTAATTACTACCTCTGAGAGGTTACATTCCTTTTAGACAATAGAATGCTAATTCAATACAGCTGACAGGCTTCTGACCTTTAGAACAATACAAAGTCCCTTAGCGTAAACACATACATCTTCAAACGTACATAAAAGATTCAATTAACCTTCAATCCCCAATTCTAGCCAGACTGGCTCCGACACCCGATCTTAACCTGCAGAACACAATAAAAGGTATTTCACAAGTTGGTTCCACTTAGCATTTCAAAAGCCGCTGTCCTTGCATTGAATGTCCCTCTCCTGTGTAACAGATGTCAAGTAGAAACACTTTAATATCTCAAGATCCATGACACTGTCCAGCGAAGAAAATTTCGATAACGCTTTCCAGCAATGTCAATTGTCGATAATGCCGTCCAGCGATGAAAATTGTCGATAATGCCATCCAGCGATGTCCATAACACTGACCAGCGATGAAAATTTCGATAACGATTTTCAGCGATGTCAATTGTCGATAATGCCGTCCAGCGATGAAAATTGTCGATAATGCTGTCCAGTGGCAAGAATTGTCAATAACGCAGTCCAGCGATGTCCATAACACTGTCCAGCGATGAAAATTTCGATAACGCTTTCCAGCGATGTCAATTGTCGATAATGCCGTCCAGCGATGAAAATTGTGGATAATGCTGTCCAGCGATGTCCATAACACTGTCCATCGAAGAAAATTTCGATAACGCTTTCCAGCAATGTCAATTGTCGACAATGCCATCCAGCGATGTCCATAACACTATCCAGCGATGAAAATTTCGATAACGATATCCAGCGATGTCAATTGTCGATAATGCCGTCCAGCGATAAAAATTGTCGATAATGCCGTCCAGCGATGAAAATTGTCGATAACGCCGTCCAACAATGAAAATTTTCGATAACGCCATCCAGCGATGTCCATAACACTATCCAGCGATGAAAATTTCGATAACGCTTTCCAGCGATGTCAATTGTCGATAATGCCGTCCAGCGATGAAAATTGTGAATAATGCTGTCCAGCGATGTCCATAACACTGTCCAGCGAAGAAAATTTCGATAATGCTTTCCAGCAATGTCAATTGTCGATAATGCCGTCCAGCAATGAAAATTGTCGATAACGCCATCCAGCGATGAAAATTGTTGATAACGCCATCCAGCGATGTCCATAACACTATCCAGCGATGAAAATTTCGATAACGATATCCAGCAATGTCAATTGTCGATAATGCCGTCCAGCAATGAAAATTGTCGATAATGCTGTCCAGCGATGTCCATAACACTATCCAGCGATGAAAATTTCGATAACGATATCCAGCGATGTCAATTGTCGATAATTCCGTCCAGCGATGAAAATTGTCGATAATGCTGTCCAGCGGCAAAAATTGTCAATAACGCAGTCCAGCGATGTCCATAACACTGTCCAGCGATGAAAATTTCGATAACGCTTTCCAGCGATGTCAATTGTCGTCAATGCCGTCCAGCGATGAAAATTGTCGATAACGCCATCCAGCGATGTCCATAACACTATCCAGCGATGAAAATTTCCATAACGCTTTCCAGCGATGTCAATTGTCGATAATGCCGTCCAGCGAAGAAAATTTCGATAACGATATCCAGCGATGTCAATTGTGGAAAATGCCATCCAGCGATGAAAATTGTCGATAATGCTGTCCAGCGGCAAAAATTGTCAATAACGCAGTCCAGCGATGTCCATAACACTGTCCAGCGATGTCAATTGTCGATAACGCCGTCCAGCTAAGTCCATAACACTGTCCAGCGATGACAATTTCGATAACGCTTTCCAGCGATGTCAATTGTCGATAATGCCGTCCAGCGATGAAAATTGTGGATAATGCTGTCCAGCGATGTCAATTGTCGATAATGCCGTCCAGCGATGAAAATTGTGGATAATGCTGTCCAGCGATGTCCATAACACTATCCAGCGATGAAAATTTCGATAACGATATCCAGCGATGTCAGTTGTCGATAATGCCGTCCAGCGATGAAAATTGTCGATAACGCCATCCAGCGATGTCCATAACACTATCCAGCGATGAAAATTTCGATAACGATATCCAGCGATGTCAATTGTCGATAATGCCGTCCAGCGATGAAAATTGTCGATAATGCTGTCCAGCGGCAAAAATTGTCAATAACGCAGTCCAGCGATGTCCATAACACTGTCCAGCGATGAAAATTTCGATAACGATATCCAGCGATGTCAATTGTCGATAATGCCGTCCAGCGATGAAAATTGTCGATAATGCTGTCCAGCGATGTCCATAACACTGTCCATCGAAGAAAATTTCGATAATGCTTTCCAGCAATGTCAATTGTCGATAATGCCGTCCAGCAATGAAAATTGTCGATAACGCCATCCAGCGATGAAAATTGTCGATAACGCCATCCAGCGATGTCCATAACACTATCCAGCGATGAAAATTTCGATAACGATATCCAGCGATGTCAATTGTCGATAATGCCGTCCAGCGATGAAAATTGTCGATAATGCTGTCCAGCGGCAAAAATTGTCAATAACGCAGTCCAGCGATGTCCATAACACTGTCCAGCGATGAAAATTTCGATAACGATATCCAGCGATGTCAATTGTCGATAATGCCGTCCAGTGATGTCCATAACACTGTCCAGCGATGAAAATTTCGATAACGCTTTCCAGCAATGTCAATTGTCGACAATGCCATCCAGCGATGTCCATAACACTATCCAGCGATGAAAATTTCGATAACGATATCCAGCGATGTCAATTGTCGATAATGCCGTCCAGCGATGAAAATTGTCGATAATGCTGTCCAGCGGCAAAAATTGTCAATAACGCAGTCCAGCGATGTCCATAACACTGTCCAGCGATGAAAATTTCGATAACGCTTTCCAGCGATGTCAATTGTCGATAATGCCGTCCAGCGATGAAAATTGTGGATAATGCCGTCTAGCGATGAAAATTGTGGATAATGCCGTCTAGCGATGAAAATTGTGGATAATGCCGTCTAGCGATGAAAATTGTTGATAATGCTGTCCAGCGATGTCCATAACACTGTCCAGCGATTAAAATGGTCGATAACGCTTCCCAGCGATTTCAATTGTCGATAATGCCCGTCCAGCAATGAAAATTGTCGATAATGCCCGTCCAGCAATGAAAATTGTCGGTAACGCCGTCCAGCAATGAAAATTGTTGATAACGCCATCCAGCGATGTCCATTACACTGTCCAGCGATGTCCATAACACTGTGCAGCGATGGAAATTTCGATAACGCTTTCCAGCGATGTCAATTGTCGATAATGCCGTCCAGCGATGAAAATTGTCGATAATGCTGTCCAGCGGCAAAAATTGTCAATAACGCAGTCCAGCGATGTCCATAACACTGTCCAGTGATGAAAATTTCGATAATGCTTTCCAGCGATGTCAATTGTCGATAATGACGTCCAGCGATGAAAATTGTCGATAATGCCGTCCAGCGATGAAAATTGTCGATAATGCTGTCCAGCGATGTCCATAACACTGTCCAGCGATCAAAATTTCGATAATGCTTTCCAGCGATGTCAATTGTCGAACAACGCCATCCAGCGTTGAAAATTGTCGATAACGCCATCGAGCAATGTCCATAACACTGTCCAGCGATGACAATTTCGATAACGCTTTCCAGCGATGTCAATTGTCGATAATGCCGTCCAGTAATGAAAATTGTCGATAATGCTGTCCAGCGATGTCAATTGTCGATAATGCCGTCCAGCGATGAAAATTGTGGATAATGCCGTCCAGCGATGAAAATTTAGATAACGCTTTCCAGCGATGTCAATTGTCGATAATACTGTCCAGCGATGAAAATTGTCAATAACGCAGTCCAGCGATATCCATAACACTATCCAGCGATAAAAATGTCGATAACGATTTCCAGCGATGTCAATTGTCGATAATGCCGTCTAGCGATGAAAATTGTTGATAATGCTGTCCAGCGATGTCCATAACACTGTCCAGCGATTAAAATGGTCTATAACGCTTCCCAGCGATTTCAATTGTCGATAATGCCCGTCCAGCAATGAAAATTGTCGATAACGCCGTCCAGCAATGAAAATTGTTGATAACGCCATCCAGCGATGTCCATAACACTGTGCAGCGATGGAAATTTCGATAACGCTTTCCAGCAATGTCAATTGTAGATAATGCCGTCCAGCGATGAAAAATGTCGATAATGCCATCCAGCGATGTCCATAACACTATCCAGCGATGAAAATTTCGATAACGATTTTCAGCGATGTCAATTGTCGATAATGCCGTCCAGCGATGAAAAATGTCGATAACGCCATCCAGCGATGTCCATAACACTGTGCAGCGATGGAAATTTCGATAACGATTTTCAGCGATGTCAATTGTCGATAATGCCGTCCAGCGATGAAAATTGCCGATAATGCTGTCCAGCGGCAAAAATTGTCAATAACGCAGTCCAGCGATGTCCATAACACTGTCCAGTGATAAAAATTTTGATAATGCTTTCCAGCGATGTCAATTGTCGATAATGCCGTCCAGCGATGAAAATTGTCGATAATGCCGTCCAGCGATGAAAATTGTCGATAATGCTGTCCAGCGATGTCCATAACACTGTCCAGCGATCAAAATTTCGATAATGCTTCCCAGCGATGTCAATTGTCGATAATGCCGTCCAGCGATGAAAATTGTGGATAATGCTGTCCAGCGATGTCCATAACACTGTCCAGCGATGAAAATTTCGATAACGCTTTCCAGCGATGTCAATTGTCGATAATGCCGTCCAGCGATGAAAATTGTGGATAATGCTGTCCAGCGATGTCCATAACACTGTCCAGCGAAGAAAATTTCGATAACGCTTTCCAGCGATGTCAATTGTCGATAATGCCGTCCAGCGATGAAAATTGTCGATAACGCCATCCAGCGATGTCCATAACACTATCCAGCGATGAAAATTTCGATAACGATATCCAGCGATGTCAATTGTCGATAATGCTGTCCAGCGATGAAAAATGTCGATAATGCCATCCAGCGATGTCCATAACACTGACCAGCGATGAAAATTTCGATAACGATTTTCAGCTATGTCAATTGTCGATAATGCCGTCCAGCGATGAAAATTGTCGACAATGCTGTCCAGCGGCAAAAATTGTCAATAACGCAGTCCAGCGATGTCCATAACACTGTCCAGCGATGAAAATTTCGATAACGCTTTCCAGCGATGTCAATTGTCGATAATGCCGTCCAGCGATGAAAATAGTCGATAATGCTGTCCAGCGATGTCCATAACACTGTCCAGCGATGAAAATTTTGATAACGCTTTCCAGCGATGTCAATTGTCGATAATGCCGTCCAGCGATGAAAATTGTCGATAATGCCATCCAGCGATGAAAATTGTCGATAACGCCGTCCAACAATGAAAATTGTCGATAACGCCATCCAGCGATGTCCATAACACTATCCAGCGATGACAATTTCGATAACGCTTTCCAGCGATGTCAATTGTCGATAATGCCGTCCAGCGATGAAAATTGTGGATAATGCTGTCCAGCGAAGTCCATAACACTGTCCATCGAAGAAAATTTCGATAATGCTTTCCAGCAATGTCAATTGTCGATAATGCCGTCCAGCAATGAAAATTGTCGATAACGCCATCCAGCGATGAAAATTGTCGATAACGCCATCCAGCGATGTCCATAACACTATCCAGCGATGAAAATTTCGATAACGATATCCAGCGATGTCAATTGTCGATAATGCCGTCCAGCGATGAAAATTGTCGATAATGCTGTCCAGCGGCAAAAATTGTCAATAACGCAGTCCAGCGATGTCCATAACACTGTCCAGCGATGAAAATTTCGATAACGATATCCAGCGATGTCAATTGTCGATAATGCCGTCCAGTGATGAAAATTGTCGATAATGCTGTCCAGCGATGTCCATAACACTGTCCAGCGATGAAAATTTCGATAACGCTTTCCAGCAATGTCAATTGTCGACAATGCCATCCAGCGATGTCCATAACACTATCCAGCGATGAAAATTTCGATAACGATATCCAGCGATGTCAATTGTCGATAATGCCGTCCAGCGATGAAAATTGTCGATAATGCTGTCCAGCGATGTCCATAACACTGTCCATCGAAGAAAATTTCGATAATGCTTTCCAGCAATGTCAATTGTCGATAATGCCGTCCAGCAATGAAAATTGTCGATAACGCCATCCAGCGATGAAAATTGTCGATAACGCCATCCAGCGATGTCCATAACACTATCCAGCGATGAAAATTTCGATAACGATATCCAGCGATGTCAATTGTCGATAATGCTGTCCAGCGATGAAAATTGTCGATAATGCTGTCCAGCGGCAAAAATTGTCAATAACGCAGTCCAGCGATGTCCATAACACTGTCCAGCGATGAAAATTTCGATAACGATATCCAGCGATGTCAATTGTCGATAATGCCGTCCAGTGATGTCCATAACACTGTCCAGCGATGAAAATTTCGATAACGCTTTCCAGCAATGTCAATTGTCGACAATGCCATCCAGCGATGTCCATAACACTATCCAGCGATGAAAATTTCGATAACGATATCCAGCGATGTCAATTGTCGATAATGCCGTCCAGCGATGAAAATTGTCGATAATGCTGTCCAGCGGCAAAAATTGTCAATAACGCAGTCCAGCGATGTCCATAACACTATCCAGCGATGAAAATTTCCATAACGCTTTCCAGCGATGTCAATTGTCGATATTGCCGTCCAGCGATGAAAATTGTGGATAATGCTGTCCAGCGATGTCCATAATAACACTGTCCAGCGAAGAAAATTTCGATAACGATATCCAGCGATGTCAATTGTGGATAATGCCGTCCAGCGATGAAAATTGTCGATAATGCTGTCCAGCGGCAAAAATTGTCAATAACGCAGTCCAGCGATGTCCATAACACTGTCCAGCGATGTCAATTGTCGATAATGCCGCCCAGCGATGAAAATTGTCGATAACGCCGTCCAGCGATGAAAATTTTCATAACGCTTTCCAGCAATGTCAATTGTCGATAATGCCGTCCAGCGATGTCCATAACACTGTCCAGCGATGACAATTTCGATAACGCTTTCCAGCGATGTCAATTGTCGATAATGCCGTCCAGCGATGAAAATTGTGGATAATGCTGTCCAGCGATGTCCATAGCACTATCCAGCGATGAAAATTTCGATAACGATATCCAGCGATGTCAATTGTCGATAATGCCGTCCAGCGATGAAAAATGTCGATAATGCCATCCAACGATGTCCATAACACTGTCCAGCGATGAAAATTTCGATAACGCTTTCCAGCGATGTCGATTGTCGATAATGCCGCCCAGCGATGAAAATTGTCGATAACGCCGTCCAGCGATGAAAATTTTCATAACGCTTTCCAGCAATGTCAATTGTCGATAATGCCATTCTGCGATGAAAATTGTCGATAATGCTGTCCAGCGATGTCCATAACGCTATCCAGCGATGACATATTCGATAACGCTTTCCAGCGATGTCAATTGTCGATAATGCCGTCCAGCGATGAAAAATGTCGATAATGCCATCCAGCGATGTCCATAACACTGACCAGCAATGAAAAATTCGATAACGCTTTCCAGCGATGTCGATTGTCGATAATGCCGCCCAGCGATGAAAATTGACGATAATGCTGTCCAGCGGCAAAAATTGTCAATAACGCAGTCCAGCGATGTCCATAACACTGTCCAGCGATGAAAATTTCGATAACGCTTTCCAGCGATGTCAATTGTCGATAATGCCGTCCAGCGATGAAAATTGTCGATAATGCTGTCCAGCGATGTCCATAACACTGTCCAGCGATGAAAATTTCGATAACGCTTTCCAGCGATATCAATTGTCGATAATGCCGTCCAGCGATGAAAATTGTGGATAATGCTGTCCAGCGATGTCCATAACACTGTCCAGCGAAGAAAATTTCGATAATGCTTTCCAGCAATGTCAATTGTCGATAATGCCGTCCAGCGATGAAAATTGTCGATAACGCCATCCAGCGATGTCCATAACACTATCCAGCGATGAAAATTTCAAAAAACGATATCCAGCGATGTCAATTGTCGATAATGCCGTCCAGCGGTGACAATTGTCGATAACGCCGTCCAACAATGAAAATTGTCGATAACGCCATCCAGCGATGTCCATAACACTATCCAGCGATGAAAATTTCGATAACGATATCCAGCGATGTCAATTGTCGATAATGCCATCCAGCGATGAAAAATGACGATAATCCTGTCCAGCGACGTCCTTAACACTGTCTGTGACGAGATCCTTTCTCGCCCAGGTCCTGCTCTCCCGACACTCCTCTGCTACCAGTGAGTCAGCTTGCAGATTGCAACGTCTGATGGTCCAGTCATCCAAGGTTCCGGGGTCCGAACTACAGCTATGTGCCGTTCAGATCCATTAAGAACAAACACCAGGCAGGCTGTATGTAAGTTCAAACAGGACTCTTTATTTTCAAGTACACAGCACACTTTTATACAGAATTTTGGAACATCCCACTCCCAACAACCGCTTTCCTATTGGTCAATTGTAAAGTATGCAGTCTTCACTCAGGTCCTCCTTGACCATGCAAATGAGGACTTGAAATAGTCAACAGGGATTGGTCCAATAGCTTGGATAGAAAGACTTTTGTATTGAGACAGAAGCCCCAGGGGGTAATCAATGTACACAATAACCCGGTCTACTTAATTACTACCTCTGAGAGGTTACATTCCTTTTAGACAATAGAATGCTAATTCAATACAGCTGACAGGCTTCTGACCTTTAGAACAATACAAAGTCCCTTAGCGTAAACACATACATCTTCAAACGTACATAAAAGATTCAATTAACCTTCAATCCCCAATTCTAGCCAGACTGGCTCCGACACCCGATCTTAACCTGCAGAACACAATAAAAGGTATTTCACAAGTTAGTTCCACTTAGCATTTCAAAAGCCGCTGTCCTTGTATTGAATGTCCCTCTCCTGTGTAACAGATGTCAAGTAGAAACACTTTAATATCTCAAGATCCATGACACTGTCCAGCGAAGAAAGTTTCGATAACGCTTTCCAGCAATGTCAATTGTCGATAATGCCGTCCAGCGATGAAAATTGTCGATAATGCCATCCAGCGATGTCCATAACACTGACCAGCGATGAAAATTTCGATAACGATTTTCAGCGATGTCAATTGTCGATAATGCCGTCCAGCGATGAAAATTGTCGATAATGCTGTCCAGTGGCAAGAATTGTCAATAACGCAGTCCAGCGATGTCCATAACACTGTCCAGCGATGAAAATTTCGATAACGCTTTCCAACGATGTCAATTGTCGATAATGCCGTCCAGCGATGAAAATTGTCGATAATGCTGTCCAGCGGCAAAAATTGTCAATAACGCAGTCCAGCGATGTCCATAACATTGTCCAGCGATGAAAATTTCGATAACGCTTTCCAGCGATGTCAATTGTCGATAACGCCATCCAGCGATGTCCATAACACTATCCAGCGATGACAATTTCGATAATGCTTTCCAGCAATGTCAATTGTCGATAATGCCGTCCAGCAATGAAAATTGTCGATAACGCCATCCAGCGATGAAAATTGTCGATAACGCCATCCAGCGATATCCATAACACTATCCAGCGATGAAAATTTCGATAACGATATCCAGCGATGTCAATTGTCGATAATGCCGTCCAGCGATGAAAATTGTCGATAATGCAGTCCAGCGGCAAAAATTGTCAATAACGCAGTCCAGCGATGTCCATAACACTGTCCAGCGATGAAAATTTCGATAACGATAACCAGCGATGTCAATTGTCGATAATGCCGTCCAGCGATGTCCATAACACTGTCCAGCGATGAAAATTTCGATAACGCTTTCCAGCAATGTCAATTGTCGACAATGCCATCCAGCGATGTCCATAACACTATCCAGCGATGAAAATTTCGATAACGATATCCAGCGATGTCAATTGTCGATAATGCCGTCCAGCGATAAAAATTGTCGATAATGCCGTCCAGCGATGAAAATTGTCGATAACGCCGTCCAACAATGAAAATTTTCGATAACGCCATCCAGCGATGTCCATAACACTATCCAGCGATGAAAATTTCGATAACGCTTTCCAGCGATGTCAATTGTCGATAATGCCGTCCAGCGATAAAAATTGTCGATAATGCCGTCCAGCGATGAAAATTGTCGATAACGCCGTCCAACAATGAAAATTTTCGATAACGCCATCCAGCGATGTCCATAACACTATCCAGCGATGAAAATTTCGATAACGCTTTCCAGCGATGTCAATTGTCGATAATGCCGTCCAGCGATGAAAATTGTGGATAATGCTGTCCAGCGATGTCCATAACACTGTCCAGCGAAGAAAATTTCGATAATGCTTTCCAGCAATGTCAATTGTCGATAATGCCGTCCAGCAATGAAAATTGTCGATAACGCCATCCAGCGATGAAAATTGTTGATAACGCCATCCAGCGATGTCCATAACACTATCCAGCGATGAAAATTTCGATAACGATATCCAGCAATGTCAATTGTCGATAATGCCGTCCAGCAATGAAAATTGTCGATAATGCTGTCCAGCGGCAAAAATTGTCAATAACGCAGTCCAGCGATGTCCATAACACTGTCCAGCGATGAAAATTTCGATAACGCTTTCCAGCGATGTCAATTGTCGTCAATGCCGTCCAGCGATGAAAATTGTCGATAACGCCATCCAGCGATGTCCATAACACTATCCAGCGATGAAAATTTCCATAACGCTTTCCAGCGATGTCAATTGTCGATAATGCCGTCCAGCGATGAAAATTGTGGATAATGCTGTCCAGCGATGTCCATAACACTGTCCAGCGAAGAAAATTTCGATAACGATATCCAGCGATGTCAATTGTGGAAAATGCCATCCAGCGATGTCAATTGTGGATAATGCCGTCCAGCGATGAAAATTGTCGATAATGCTGTCCAGCGGCAAAAATTGTCAATAACGCAGTCCAGCGATGTCCATAACACTGTCCAGCGATGTCAATTGTCGATAATGCCGCCCAGCGATGAAAATTGTCGATAACGCCGTCCAGCGATGTCCATAACACTGTCCAGCGATGACAATTTCGATAACGCTTTCCAGCGATGTCAATTGTCGATAATGCCGTCCAGCGATGAAAATTGTCGATAATGCTGTCCAGCGATGTCCATAACACTGTCCAGCGATGAAAATTTCGATAACGCTTTCCAGCGATATCAATTGTCGATAATGCCGTCCAGCGATGAAAATTGTGGATAATGCTGTCCAGCGATGTCCATAACACTGTCCAGCAAAGAAAATTTCGATAATGCTTTCCAGCAATGTCAATTGTCGATAATGCCGTCCAGCGATGAAAATTGTCGATAACGCCATCCAGCGATGTCCATAACACTATCCAGCGATGAAAATTTCAAAAAACGATATCCAGCGATGTCAATTGTCGATAATGCCGTCCAGCGGTGACAATTGTCGATAACGCCGTCCAACAATGAAAATTGTCGATAACGCCATCCAGCGATGTCCATAACACTATCCAGCGATGAAAATTTCGATAACGATATCCAGCGATGTCAATTGTCGATAATGCCATCCAGCGATGAA